>NC_134496.1:34296995-34436995 GCF_040206685.1 Ascaphus truei
CTCCTTCTGGCGTGGCTGACTGCGTGCTGTGACGTGTCAGCCAGCCGGAGCTACAAGGAGCTTGTGATTTCGGCGAGTGCCACGTCACGTGACATGCTAGGGAACCAATCATGGATTGGGTCCCAGCAGCCAATCCGATTTCCCCACCCTGCTCCGATCCCCCCGTTCCATTCACCCTCCCGTTCCGATTTCCCCCCTCTGATTCCCCCCCTGCTCCGATCCCCCCCATTCCATTCACCCCCCTGCTCCGATTTCCCCCCCTCTGCTCTGATCCCCCTCCGATTCAACCCCCCATGTGTATTTGTGTGTGTGTGAGTGCCTGTGAGTCTGTGAGGGTGCCTGTGTGTGTGAGGGTGCCGAGGGTCTGAGGGGGCCGAGGGTGCTGAGGGGCAGAGGGTGCCGATGGGCTGGGGGGCGTAGGGTGCTGAGGGGCGGCCCCGCCCACTCACGTCTTGGCCAAGCCCCCCCACCCATTTTGGTCACGCCCCCCGCGCCGGAGAAAAAATTCACTGCCGACCGCAGATCGCGGTGCAGATAATTGTACGCGCCATCGGCAAGCATGGCGGCCATGTGGGCGGGTGCAGCGGGGCCTTAGCCTTATGCTGATCAAGCAAAGTACCTCACTCTCTGTATTGAGTAGCGAATATACCACCCTTCCACACTTATTGCACCATACTAGATAGACGACTTCAGCCCCAACCCAGGTATATTGATTAGTCTGATGTTCATTTGTAAGTGGAACTTAAATTATTTGTTACATCTGTAACGGCTGGACCCCCTTGTCTGACCCCGCCAATCTCACATTGGCCCGTGTGGTCTAACCGGTCCCCATTACGTGATCGTGTATGGTGGTGCACCTGCAAGTAACAGGACTTCTGAGTCTCCCGCTTGATGGTATTAGGGGATGTCATCAGGACAGGTAGCTGAGGTAGTGGGTGCGAGTCCAACTTACTTCATGTGCAGCGCCTCCACCTCATCAGGATCTATGCTTCCGCAGGGAGATGGTCCTGGTGAGGAACTCCTTCTCGGTGGTGACTGCCACTGTTGAATAATCTCACACTCACACAGTGGGGGTTTCTTTGAACAGGGCATCTTTATTTGCATGGTATAGGCAAGCTGCCCCTCACAGATAGCAACTCAGCCGCTCATCTCTGTGCAGCACTCCATTAGGAAGGTCCCTTCTCCCTAATAGAGCTGCTTTCCACCTTTACTCTCAAAGAGATTCCCCAGCTTCTCTGGCTGCTGTAATCTCCTCTCCTGAGCTGCTTTGTCTCTCTCAGCTCCTCTCTTGAGCTGCTCTGTCTGTCAGCTCCTCTAACTCTGCTCAATGTGCTGCGTATGCTCACTGACTCACAGCTAGCAGAAGACACTGCAACACTGTTGCAAACCTTCACGTGCCTCTCACTGAATAGAGGCAGCACAACAACAGGAAACTGACTTCTAACTTTAGGCAGTGCTGTGTCTTATATCACCCCCCAGAGAACAAACCTGCTCTGTACCACTAAGTGTGGGCACATTGCATGTTGTCACTTCCTTTGGGGATATATGACACCTCACCAGGGTTTGAGGGCAAACCTCCATTGATTGTTGCTGGCAATCCTGCATACTTACCAGGTTTACTGCCAGCATGAGAAAGAGATATGTACACCAATCTTACACATGGCTACACATTTTTAGCAAGACTAGAAAGTCTTCAAATGAGGGCAGAATGTGATGGAAGTATATGATACTTAACTGCCTCATGTGGATCGTTTAAGGGATAGGATTTAATTCCCTAGGAGTATAAAAACAGCAGGGCACACGGATTTAGCATAACGAGTAATTTAATACAGCCAAGGAAATCAACGTTTCTAACGCCACACAGTCTTTATCAAGGGGGTGGGGGCTGTGCAACATGCGATAAAGTACAACATATATAACCAAGCAATAACCTACATCACCTCACTGCCGCTGTGCCACAGCGCCAATCTCAGACTACTGTGATGTCACAGAACTGGTGTCAGCCCCTTGCATGTGCATGACGCTCTGCCTAAATGCCGGCATCAGATCAGAGAGCCAGAGTATTACCATGGAGACGCGATGGAGACGCGATGCTCCAGAAAGATTAACAGATTGCAGAATACATGAATGAACAGCATGCTGATGATTGGTAGTCAGTCACCAGTTAGAATAGTATAGCATGGCAGAATAGCTACCCCGCTATCGGGAATGGACCGAGTAGATGGTAGAACATCAAGTAATCTAGGCTGGTAAATCGGATTATTTTTCCATGACAAAGCTCTGTAACTGGAGGGAAACGTGCATATGGGTCTGCATTTAAATTTAGCCTGTAGCCTATACCTCATCCGATTTACCAGCCTAGATTACTACCAATCATCATCATGCTGTTCATTCATGTATTGGCAATCTGTTAACTGCAGGCAATATGCTATATATATATCTATACTGGCAAATGTTTGATGGCATATATGACCTTCAACTAGGTTGGCTGACCACTATATCTAGTTCAATATCAGTCCAGTATAGTGCTATTTATATCCAGGCTTGCTATTCATCTTGGCTTACAGTATTTCCAGCCATCATTTATCTCCATGCATAGTCTCCCTCATTTGACTTAACTTGGTCACCTTTAGGGAGGTATGTCACCCGTTTATTAACAGTATTATTGTTATAACAACTATCCGGCCACATTTATCTATGTGGTTGTGACATTTACCAACTTCAGTGTCCAATCATTTTGGTATTTTTTCAACCAGCCACAGTAAGAAGCATTGGTGGTTGTATGTCTACGCCCTGTGTATGTTATTCACTGTTCTCCTTGTACAGTGATATATGTTTTATGTAACTATTTATTAATAAACTTATTTGTTATCAATTATTATATATCATTTGATGGTGTGCAACAAAGTGGATTTCTTCAGAGTTAATATCTTAGTATTTTATTTTCTGTTTTTGCATATACTGGATAGTTTCATCATGGTGACATATTTTGAGATATCCCATAATTTAGTTTGGTAGTTATCAATATCGGTTTCTTCCACTAACAGGATTTCTTTTGTAGACATGTTGTTAAGGCCTGACTGTTTGGTACTGCTGCTTTATGTCATCTTAATTTTTATTGACCTTATTTTCTAATTAATATAATGATTGCCATTTTAACTCATTCAGTATTTACACAGCGATTAATGGCATAGGACATTCAAGATAAGTATCTGAAAGACTGAGGATAATAGAAAAGGAAGATTTGTTAAGGAGAGGCACTGATGTATCTCAGTATAAGACATGCATTTAAATTAAATAAAGCACCAACAAGAACCTTAAGAGATGGATTTAACTTTTAAAATAGGTTAAATTAATGTGTATGAGACAATCAAGTCAACTGGTGTTTTAATGTCAAACATGGATTCTGCTTTTCGTACATACAGCATAGCCAATGAACTACTTCAATGTATGCCAGGTTAAAGACAGGCAATTGTATGGCTATATATCCTCATTGTAGCAACATCAGCGACAGCTGAAAAGGTATCCTTCTTTTGTGCCAACAGGTAATGGGAAAGAGCAAGTGTGTATTATACCATGGTAGGACTATTTAATGAAAGATGAGGCCTGTTTCTATTTAATACAATCTGTCCACTATAATATATTGTGTTGTCCCCAAGCAGAATGGTGAAGGGCGTAGGCAATCAGCTCACCACTTGTATGAAGAAAAAAGCAAGAAAACACTGTGTTATTCTGAATTTAGAGCAGGCACAGAAGCCCGTCTCTTTGTCACAGATTCAGTTTAATGCAACAAAGATTTTTCTTCCGTCACTAATCTGTGATTGTTTAGGTTTAAAAGTTGTCTTCAGAGCCAAGTCAACGACTTCACTAAAGGAGTTTCCCACAGCAACCGAATGAGAGAAAACCGAAGTGAATTTCCTAAAGGAAATGTAATGTACATATGTATTCCCCAAACAAAAAGTTTTCGTTGGCATCTAAAGCCTTGTCTTAGAGTTACTGTGTACTATAAACGGAAAACACTCTAGACATTTGTATGCAAATAAGTATTTGAAGCATCTCACTTTGATAGTATCTTTGGCTTCAGCTCTTTATCAATACTGTAGTAACAAAGGAGAGTGAGGGAGTAGGTAATACGGTTACTTTTTATTGGACTAAAAAGTAGTTGAAATGTTACAGGCTGTTAAAGCCCAACATTCATTTGCCATAGGTTTCTCACAGTAAATGTCTTCATTTACATTTTCTTATCCTGCATTTAAATACCTATGATCAAACAAAGTGTCATTATTGATGGGACAATCTGCAATATTCCATTTCAATGAAAGCCCTTAACTTGCTTAGTTAATTAATATGCGTCTGAGACATCATATTCATTACACAGTTAATTTCTGAACATTTGATTATAGTTTCCTCTTATGTGATATTTCTCTATTCTCTTGCACACATATACGAAGGAATAATATTTGCTGCAATATTACTATGGAGTATAACAGACACATATGAACACATAGCCTTCCAACTTCAGAGCTAAAGGTATTTGTGCATCCTAAACTATGTATATGAAATCCTTATTAGGCCCACCACTGGCAGAACCATGCATCTTATGTATATTATAAGAGAGTGTGGATTAGCAATGTGGGGCTGATCTCTACTTGTGGCCAGGTTCCCCCTCTGGAATCCCCATGCCCCCCTTACCTCCCGATCCGGTGTGGAGGGGCACGGATGCATCCGGCGGTCGTCGGTGGTTGCGGGGGAGGCAGGGACAGTTGCAGGCATTGCGGGCAGTCAGGCAAGGCGGCCGAGTCACCGGAGGCTCCCGGCGGCTCCCTTTGCAGGGCACCGCTATGTTACTCATGCGGTGCATGTGGGACGTTTTGCGCATGCGCAGTGCAAGTTTGGGTCACGGTGGCCATCTTGGCACACACATGTGCAGAGCAGTCACACAACATCGGCTATTATAGCAAGTACTCCACAGGCCCTGGGGCTGCTAAACACATGGCTGCAGCAGTCAATCTCGTGGCCTGATTCCTCTGCAACTTAGTGGATACATTTGGCATGTTGAGGAGACCACGTCAGTCGGAGCTGGGACATCAGAGCATAAGGGTGTGAGTGCAGGGTGTCTGTAGGCCCCTGCTCTAGGCCATAGACCCCCTATTAGGTTCAAGCAAGGCCCCCGACTCCCCTGTAGATTGTGGCTGCTACAGAGATTAGATAGGGACACTGCCCAGTAGCCTTCTTAGTGTCAGGGACACAGCAGAGAATGCCGCGAAGCAGATGCAGCCAGACCACCACGGCATACAGAGACTCTTATGGTGGGACCCTCTAGCTGGATACCATCCCACGTGGAGGCGGACGCCATCGTGGACCACATTGCTGGATCAGCGGATCCCTCTCACCATTCTGTCGCGCTACCGGGTATTGGAGCACCCAGCAGGTATCACACCTCCATCTACAAGTGCACCAACTCTAACACTGGTTGTGGGCAGGGCTGTCACACATACATTGGGTGGGTTGGTTTCTGTGGACACTGGGAGGTTGAGTGTCCAGGGCATCTCAGTACTTTGGGGAAAACCCCACCAGAGTGTGGACATGGTGTTGGACAGAGGGTATGGTGTGTAGGTAAGGCCGTGTGAGGCCACGTTCTATGGTTATTGCCCATTGCATGTTAGTAAACCTGTTATCTATACCATTGTGTGTATTCTTGTATTGGGTCTCGTGACAGGGTTATCCGACATAGTTAAAATTCCACACAGGTGGAGGCGCTGTCACCAGACGGATCAGGGAAATGTATTCGCAGTCCAGGGGGAGGATAAAGGGAAACAAGACAAAACACAACAATCTAAGTGCAGACAGTTAAATAAAGTAAATAAACTCTGTAGAATTCTTGGCTCCTATGTGCAGCCTACTCACAGGATTTTAGTGAAAAACGGCCAACAAGAGACAGCTTGGATAGCAGGAAAAACTTCAGGCTTTGGAGTGATGTTATTCTCCAATCACAGCGAGATGAGGATGCATGTAAAAAAGAAATAAATCCATAGTGCAGACCAATAGTAAAACGTAATTTTATAATGGTACTAAAAATGCACACTTACAATAGAAACGTTAAAATACGCATGAATCACCAATTGTGATATAGTCAGGAGTGACGAAGCCACGCATCTGATTGGCGAAACGCGTTGAGTGGAAGCCGCCCAGAGGAGGAGAGACGAGGTGCTAGTGACTGTCAATCCAAAAGCCGAAATCAGAAGTGACGCGACACCCCAGAGTGTTACCGGGAAGCAAATTAGTACATACTTGGTGTGAAATTTAGAAAAATTTCGTAATGGTCAGATCAATTATAAATAACATACCTGCAGTCATACAGGCCCACGGTGAGCAATACTGATCTAAAAACGCACTATAAATAAAATTGAAACAACTGGTTCCAAATGCAAAAAATGAGAGAGAGAGAGAGAGAGAGAGAGAGAGAGAGAGAGAGAGAGAGAGAGAGAGAGAGAGAGAGAGAGAGAGAGAGAGAGAGAGAGAGAGAGAGAGAGAGAGAGAGAGAGAGAGAGAGAGAGAGAGAGACCGCAGACCGCAGACCGCAGACCGCACAGGGTTAATCCAATAATATATATTCACAACATGAAATACACGTATGTGTATATATATATATTAAGAATGGGTATTCATCATTTTTTTTTACAAAACACAAGCTGGTTTTTTTAGCACAAAACTACAACCAGAACAAAAAATAGTTTAAAATCAAAAGAACCAGTGAAAGTGCCCAGTCTTAGTGAAAATAATTTGGAATCTTAGTCTTTATTAATCTCTGTATGTTATTAAACATTTATGACCTAAATGAAATTTCACAATTAGATTCTGTAAAATAAGGGGGTGTTTGCCTGTCTGAAGACTGTTTGGGTATGATTAGTCTTTCCCATCAGATTACTTGCCTAAAAGTCTGAGACATTCATCTGATGATGTTATCTGCATTGATTATTCAGTAAATCAGGGGTGCTCAACCAGTCCTCATGCCCCACCCCCCAACAGGTCCGGTTTCCAGGATATCCCAGCTTCAGCACACCTGTACTGAAGCAAGGCCTTATTGAGCCACCTTTGCTGATGCAAGGGCTGATTGAGTTACCTGTGCTGCAGCTGATTAATCCTGAAGACCTTACCTGTTGGAGAGGGTGGGGGTGCTTGAGGACTGGAGTTGAGCACACTGCAGTAAATTATGCAATATTTGTAAATAATGTATCTGGCTGGTTCCCTGTTTTATACTACTTTAAAAAGTATGACAACCCTAAATACGCCTGTGGAGTGCTAGCCAATAATATTGTGTGATCATTTTTTTTAGTTCTTAGACTTCTTATACAAGGCTTTTAGAGTGCCCCCTAATGACAGTCCCTTTGGGGGTAGCTGGGACTTTCTTAGCTGATATTCTTTCTGTACCTACACTTATTTAAGGCAAAGAATGGTGGGTAGCCGTGTTGGTGCTGTCTTCTATGTAATAACAAAGGAGGGAGAGGGGGTAAGTGGTATGATGCCCTTTCTTGGACCAACAAGTAGTTGATCTGTTACAAACTTTCGAACCTCTCCGGGTTCTTTATCGGGTTACCCTGACCCTGAGAGGTTCAATAATGATAAACAATGGCATTTTACAAACTAAAACATATGCATTTTCATGTTATGTTTTTAACAAAAAAAAACATGTTTTTTTTTTAGATTGATACAGCCATATACCCACTAGCAGAAAACTCATTATATCTATACCATGACCAAGAGCAAATTAAAAATATATAATTTTCTACCTTTTATCTTTTCTTCCATTTTCCGTTTCACATCATATTTCTATCCTGAAATTGCTACCTTTTGAGCTACTATTATTTTTGAGAGATAAGCTATTTACGTGCAGATGCATTACTGATTACATTGTTCGTATTGTTATTTTGACAGCATACAAAGAAAGTAAAAAATACTTATATTGTAGGTCGTTGGAAAACAATATATTTAAAAAATGAATGATCATTACAAATGTTTTCTATTTAACATGTATTCAAATTGTTACTGGTTACCGTGTTCTGGGACATTCAGCAATATATTGAAAGTAACGGTTTGCTAAAGAGGTTGGACTCTGGGCTTAAGTCCCTAGTGACTGATTTGATTAGTCTATTTGAGTGAGAATAGGGCAACACAAGGCTATGCTAATGGCACCTAAACAATAAGCCATCACTAATCAGAGACCTCAAGGTTGAAGTGAGGTTAATTGTTATACGGGTGGTATTTGAAAAGAAGTGTTGACTGGTATATTGCACTTTGGGATTGTTGTATTTGAACATGTAGCCCTAGGGCCAGAGGTTCTGTTGCTTTTACTTCTGAAATGCAAAGCCTCATTAGGTACATCACTCTGCTGCTACCTTTAAAAATATAGTTGAAAGGCATCATAGAGGCGGGACAGTAAATACATATCATACATTTCAAGGTTGGTGTAAAATAATAGGCCAAAATGAAATGTCTCCACTATATTTTACATCAGGGCATATGCATGTTTCCCTACTAATGGGAATGTTTGTCTAATGGTATATTTGAATGGTAACGAGACAAATATATATGCATAGAAATCGGTCAGAAGTGATCACGTTTTAAATATATTCACTGGAAGTCTATGGGTGAATTGCTAAGCGGGCATAAGGGGAAACAATCAAACGTTATCCTATCAATTTGCTGCATATAGAGGCATTTCAAACATGTCTCTACTGTAAGTGTCTATGGGGCAGATCCACAGAGTTTTGTTAAATAAGGGCAGATAACATGATACCTAAATAGGTAATGGAAGGTTATTTTCCATAAGTTTAATGGGTATCCACTAAGATGATTATATGCAGATAGAACGGGTGTTAATTATCTCCTTAGTATAGGTTTAACGCCATGTTAAATTAGCAGTGTTAGCTTTACATGACTTGCGTTAAGCCAGTCTTACCTAAGAGTGGTGTTAGCACCATCCGCACTATCTCTTATCTCTCCATATTTCAGGGTCTGGACGGACCTTTAGGTATGCCCTGCTTAACATCAGATTATATCCCTGCACTAACCTGAACAGCCTTTAGTGGATGTGCGATGTTAGGGGGAACACCTCTTTTGCATATCATTCACACTAACAGGCAGAACAAATCTAACCATATGTTATTTAAGGAGTTGCACTGGGTTAATGTTAGGTTATTTGCTTTGGTACATACTGTAGGCATTACAATTAACCAGACGTTAATTTAGGTTAATGTTATGTTAAATAGGCTAAAGGAGCTTTGAGCATCCGCCCCTAAATATCATAGTAATTTTCACCACATTTGCCCCGTGTGTGTCAGCATGTGGTTTGGGGGAGTGATTATAGGAGAAGTCTTTTCCTCTTACTTATATTATTCATCATGTATAAAAGCCTGCACATACGTAACTAGTATGATACACTTTCCGGCTATGCCAAGATAACTCCAGATCAGGCAAGTTCTGTGAGTCGTTGGGTCTTGATCTTGAAGCATTCTAATAATACTTATCCAGATTCATATGGTATGGGGAAGATCACTCTGTACCATTTTATAATGTACTGGAGTGCTTTTGATGTTTTTGCATAAAAGCTAACAGCAAATAACAGAAGATCAACGTACATCCACTAATTCACTAATGACTAGAGATGAGCGAATATTGGAGGCGGATTTGGATCTGCAGCGGATCGGCCGGTTCCTTAGTTCCACGGATTTCCGTGGATCAATCTCAAAAAGGCTGATTGGCGTTTTATGGATTTTTTTCTTTATTATTATTACCAATACACCCTGCGGATTTCGGAATCCGTGGACGGATTTGTAGAATCCAATCCGTGGATTCAGCATTCCATTGGTGGATTCTTAAAAATCTGCCAACGCGTTGCTGAATCCGCGGATTGTATCCAATGGCGGATTTTGATGAATCCGCGCCGATTAAAACGGACCAAATACACCAGCGGATTTTACACCGTTAAAGGAGTCTAGGAGGTAAAATGTGAGAAAATCCGGGAGACGGATTTGGGCAGCTTCACGCATCTCCACTAATAACCCTTTACTATGACCTATATCAGGGGTGCTCAATTCCAGTCCTCAAGCCCCCCCCCCCACAGGTCAAGTTCCCATTATATCCCTGCTTCAGTACACGTGGCTCAATCAGAGGCTCAGTCTTTGACTGAACCTCTGATTGAGCCACCTACGTTTAAGATGGATATGCAAATAAACAAATTAAACTAAAACCAATATAGATGAACACAAGTGTGATAAGTCAATACAAATAAGTAATCATTGCCTATAAAGTGATTGGTGATTGTGAACTCCTTCATAACGTGTGGATGTGCCAGTAGATCTTTTTGGGATACGTATCTATAAATCAAATTATATGTCTTGAAATTCAATGAAAAGCAACAAACTATTTGTGTTGCAATGCAGAGTATAGCCACTGTTTATCAGAGGAGTAAATGTAAAAATTAAAGAGATTTTATGTGAATAAAGGAAAAAACAGTCGGTTATTTTATTGGAACAACTATAGTATATAGTTGGAGATAAATGTCAAATTGATCATATTACATTCATGAAGTACATTTGTTTTTTGTTTTTAATCCCCAGTATATAGGCCCTTAAGGATTACCAGTACTAAGTAGAAATAGCCCTTAGTGTCTGCTTTAAAGTTTCAACAGACTTCTAATTGAACGTCCACTTTAATTTCTGTTAAACTCATCTCCAAGATATATATATATATATATATATATATATATATATATATATATATATATATATATATATATATATATATATATATACTCCTTTTGTGAAAATGTATGTTCATTTTTTATGGGTAATTGGAAAAGCACAATGTTGTATTGAAAGAAAAACTCCTCCATCAGGTTGAAAAAGAAAACTTGATCCAGAAGATAAATGATGGGAAATGAATGATCCTTTTAATGTAAATAAACCACCCACTTCAAACCTACATTTTAAAGGTACATTTCCAGAAATATATTAGCAATAAGAGTTATGGTATTTCCATTTTTAATATCAAACTTTCGTAAACTAGCTTAACTGAAAATACTTTCTCTCTCTCTCATTTCTAGCATTTATTTTGCATTACGGCATCAGTAATGCCCCCACAGTAACAACACATCAGCGTTTGCCACAGAATGATTGATGAATAGGCTCTGTATGAAACAGTATATGTAACATTACATTTCATTTTACAATCAGCTCTTTCAGCCATTTGGCCTTTGAAATAAACATTTGGGGACTATTTGTATTGAGTGTCACTAATGGCATAAAAACATTCGCATCATTTTCTTGTTACATCAGTTTCTTCAATGCATCAATAGTGCTTTGTGTCAGAATTTCTCCACTTGTGCCAGTGAGCAATTTAGTGAGTGCTTTATGGAGCAGTGAATATGTGAATGTGTTGTGGTTGCTTCATGGAAGTTTGAAAAAACAAGTCATGAATCAATGAAACATTTGAACAAAGGCTATTTGTTGAATTGCAGGGAACAAAAATATGTACTTTTTTTATTTTGTTTATACAACTATTGCTGGCATGAACAAATTTTCACCCATATTTGACAATATTTGTCACCATTAAAAAAAATAATTAGCAAAAGTTGGTATCAAGTTGCTTTTACAGCTTGATATTTGGGGCTGGCAGTTTTTGGGGCAGTTTGATATTTTCATAACTTTCTCATGGCAAATGTCCAAAATGTGTTAAGTTCACTGTGTGCTAAGGTTTTGTACATTTCAAGTTAGAGGAGAAATTATTTGGCCCACCACTAGAATGGGATATCAAATTAGTTTCTATAAATGGTCCAGTTTCCCTGCCTCAGTGCATCCTTTAAACCCCCCAGGGTGATGTTAACCTCTCTGCTTAAGAAATCAGTGTCAGATGTAAGAAATTCAGTAAACTTGGCATGTTTGCTGCCAGGGCAGTTTGATGGAGAGAATTGTTACCGGGATGCAAAGCCCATAAAGACTAGAATTGCGATTGAAAGGTTTTAATTGGCTGTCAATTATTTTCAGTTGTCAATAAAGTCCAAAGTAATTCTGAATGAGTCAACTGTCGTGACGCAGGGATGTCCTGAAAACCGGTCCTGTTGGTGGCCTTTGAAGGCTGGAGTTGGCCACCCTTGTTCTGGTAGCTGTATTGGTCCTGGAGAAATGCAGGTTATGCTGCAGGTTGGGATAACTTGTAGTGAACCAACATAAGAGTTCTTTATAGATGAAATGAAAATGTACAGAACTTTCAAACCCAATACAGGAACATTCTTCACATTTATAAGCAAGAACTCTGCAGTTATGAATTACGAGACTATGGTCCATGGTGCATTGAACTTTAAAGTGTTCAATCTGGATACAATAGAAAACTATTGTCTTTATACATGTATTTTTTTATTAGAAGGCCTTGGGGAAATAACAATTCTGTGTATGGTTTTAAAAACTAAGATAAAGTTCTCTGCAGAATCTGTCCTTGTAAGATGTTTAGAGAATGCAGTGTTCATTTATAATTTAGCATTTTTATTAATTACCATAACACATGTAACTGGATAAGTATTTTCGGGAAGGAGTGGTGGTCAGCTAATAATGCTTCAAGTTCAAGACCCTCCTTCTCCCACAAGAAAAGCTGATGACCTGGAGTTACCGTGGCGTTGTGGGCAAGCTTATTATACTTTGGCCAATATATGTATCTTATAATGTTATCATTTCAGTAATACTGGACATACTTTGTTGTTAATTGAAATGTTCAAATAAGCAGTAAAACAAAACATTTTCATTGTAATCTGCATTCTTATGCAAACTCAAAGACACCGTGCACAATTGGTTGTTAATTGCTTCTTTTTTTGTTGTTTAAATAAGTAGGTGAGAAAAGAGTGAGACATCTTTACCACAAGAAAAGGACAATGAGGCCCAAGGAGTAATCTTCAGTGCAGGTGACCAGGCACCGTCCTTTGTACTTGATTTTCCTGTTTTGTAGATTTACTGGTCAATATATTATGTGAGAATGTATTTTAGTTCTACTTAAAGCAGCATTACTAAATCTCCCATTTTATCCCGTTTTTTTTTCTTATTTTTATATGTAAAGCATGTGACAATGTATAATTCTACATTCTTACGTAGGCTGGTAATTGATTGGTGCTCCTGTAAGAAATCTGTAAAAAAAAAATCCTGATTGTGTGCCTAACATAATGGCCGCCTTTCCGTTTCAATCAATCTTTCAGTCAGTGTAACTCAGCAGCTACAAAGTATCCTTATATTACCAAGGTAACATTATCTATTATTACAGTTTACAGCACAAACTGTTGGGAACATTGGCAACAAATGATCACAAACAGGAAAGTGTTACAAAGAGCTAGCACTGGGAGGTGGGCTAAAACCTGCTATAGAAAGCAAAGGCTGCTCAGTATATTCAAACTCAGAAAAAATGGCATTAAGAGTTGATACAAAAACAAACAAAAAAACAATCACATCTAATGCTATTTGTTTTGGTGCTTTAAGTATCCCCAAACCTTTTCTCCTTTTCAGGGGGCTATAAAGTATTTTTGTTTTATTGTTTTAATTGAACTGTTCATAAATAGTTCTCTTTGTTGGAAAAATATATTGTTTAATAATTTTTTTGTGATTCGAACCATCATAGTAACGTGTGCTATTACTTTAGGACTTATATCTGATCACTTTAATACACATCTTAAACAACGTAACAAACACTTGAAATGGTAAAGAAGCTGTTGTACGATTGTGTGCTTTGTCTTTATAACAGCTCAAAGAGATGTCTCTAAATGTACCTGAAACTTTGACACTTCCAGTGTGAGAGGTGCCTTCTGGGGGATGGGGGTGAGGGTATAAAATTGCCATTTCCTTGTTACTAATGAGACCCAACAGGTTGAAACAGCTTTGTGAGTAGGTTCACTGGCCATGCCCTTTTCTTTTTTTAACCCAGACTGTTCTGAAAAGCTGTGTAATGCGGCAGTCCATGTTAAATTGGACATGTAGGGGTCCATGTTAAAATGGAGATGAAGCAAAGCGTGACACTGTGCCCATTTGCATGTAATTACCCAGAATCCCTGGCTGCAGTGGAGATAATGGTGAAAAGTAGGATTGCAGACATGGTCACAAGCATCCTGACAAGTCAATCAAACCTAGCGACATGACGAAGTCCCCTAACTGGCAGCAAAGGGGTTAAGGAGCAGTTCTAAGTATTTTGGCAGCATTACCCTAAATGGGGAAACAAAACAGAATCTATGTGAGAGGCAAATGGGACTAGCCAAAATATATATTTATATAAAGCATCTATAATGTAATTAATTAATTACTTGGTTTTTAACATGTAAAACAAAAGATAAAGTCAAAACGAAACCCCCTCATATTAAAATGGTAAATTGTATCTCTCAAGCAGATTCATTGGATAAACCCAAGAAACTAATCCCTTATTTGCATCACTGAGCTGAGTTTCAGGAAAGCTATTTTGTGTAATACAAAGACTTTCAGTTCACCTTTAAGTGCTGAGCTTTCTCTGGAAACTAATATATTTCTACAGGTAAGATGAGCTATTTACAGAAAAACCTATACACTGTTTTCTTTATTGAGTATTATTTGCAGATGGCTGTCTACTTTAGGTGTTAATGTCATTCAAAGATGATAAATGTGCTAAAAAGTGTTAGCATAGCCTCGCTGGCTAAATTAATTTCAATCAACGTCACAGCACATCAACATTTTCCTCCCCATTTTCCTCCCTAGCATAAGACAGAATAGCTTTGTTTTCTGGAATCATTCATAATTTTGAGGCTTTTGCAAGACACTATGTTTTGAAGTAAAAAAGTAAATGTGATACAATAATACAATTACCACCACCACCCCCCTCCACTTATAATTACCACTTACCTCTGGCTGTTTCCGCCGGACCGCAGCTCTCTCCAGGTGATACTGCCTCTACCCACGCCGGACCTGCCTCTCTCTCCTGCCGGTGCGGGCCAGAAGCTGGGCCTGACTAACGTGTGCACCCAGATTCCGGTGCGCACCAGCGAGAGAGAAAGAGGCCAGGCGTGGGAAGACGCAGGGAACAGCTGGTGATAGCTGGGCACGGCCTCTCGTTGCCGCCGGGAGCCCCGGCTCTCCGCAGTTGCTACCTGCCCCTTTCCATGCCAGGCCTCTCACCCCGACTGAAACTTAACATGTCAAAGACGGAGCACCCCATGCTTCCTCCCTGGCACTACTGCCCAGGGCCTCAGACAGATTTCCCGGTGCCCAGGACTAGTGTTATGACCTGCCCCCCCCAGTGTCTTGTGAGCCCCCCATGTCATGGCTTGTGAGCCCCCTCTATTTCCCCCCTCTTCCTATGTATTTCTCTCCCATTTGTCTCACCCCCTCTCTTCCTCACTCATCCTCTCTCTCTCTCCCCCCTCCATCAATTACCCCACTCTTACTCAATACCTCCCCACCTCACATGTATTTCTCTCCCCTGCGTCCCACTCTTACACCTTCTTTTCCTCACTCACTTCCTCCCTCATGGTAGCCTGGGTGCTGGTCCTCTCATTGCCGCCGGTCTTGGCTCTCCCCCAGCTGCGGGCCTCCCTCACTGACTGTCCCACGCTGAGCTTCTGACGCTGGCGCGTGCTGGGTCCGAGGGGACCAGCAGCCAGGCCCCCCGCAACCACTAAGCCTGGGGCACTCGTCCTGGCTCTCCCACCCGTTGGCAGCCCTGATACTGTCCCCTTCACCATTACTGTTGCAGCACTATCATATATCCAGTTATCAAAGCATGCTGCCTAGGTGTCACATTTGACTCCTCTCATATTCTCCCTTCACATTCACAATGTAGCTAAAACTTGTCATTTGTTTCCTTCCTCTGTAACATTTTGTATTTTGCAAAGATACATCTTTTCCTCTGTCGCTCTACTGCTAAAACGTTAACGCCGGCCCTCATTCTCTCCCGTCTCGACTATTGTAACCGTCTACTGTCCATCCGTCCTGCCTCCACACGTCTCCCCTACCATCTATCCTAAATGCTGCTGCTAGAATGACTTTACTCTATCCTAACTCTATCTCAGCGTCTCTCCTGCTGAAATCCCTCTCCTGGCGTCTTATTAAATCCTGTATTGCCTACAAAATTTTCCCCCTCTATTTTAAGGCTATAGACTCTTCTGCCCCTCCTTACATTTCACTATATACCTGCTCGACTCTTGCGTTCTGCTCAAGGATGTCTTTTGTCTACCCCTTTTGTATCTAAAATCCTCTCATGCCTAAAACCTCAGTCACTGCCCCACACATCTGGAATGCCCTTCCCTTCAATATCCGATTGGCACCCTCTCTATCCACCATTAGGACCTTTATTAAAACACACCTCTTTAACAAAGCATATGGCCAGCTCTGCTGGCTGATACTATAATCTCATGCATTGACCTTGGGCCCTCGCAGATGCACTTTCCAAAACACCCCCTACTGTCTCTGTAAGTTTTCCCCACTTATAACTTAGATTGTAAGCTCTTTGGGGTAGTGACTCATTTTCCTTTTGTTTAATGTCTAAAGTGCTTATGCTCATTATGTTATAATATTATGCCACGTGTATTGTAAAGCGCGATGTACCTGGACGGCGCTATATAAATAAAGATATACATACCCGGCACTGGAGGGGAGTCCACCAACGTACTGTAGCATAAAATGTAATTCAGGCCTGACTTCCAGTTGGGCATAACTTCCGCGCTCGGACTGCTGGTGGTGGACCCCCTCTGCCACCAGGCCCAGGACAGTTGTCCCTGCACTGCCGCCCCTGTTGGCGGCCCTGCTCATTGTTACCTGTTGTGATTTACTTTAAAAAAATATATATATATTTATTAATATATCACAAAAATAATCTTTCATAGTTTATATATTGCGTTTAATTATGAACGCAAAAATGTCTCTGCATTGCTGAATGAGCCTGCTATGGGACTATAATTTCAGCTAAAATGTGTTATTGAAAGCATTACTTTACTGACGTAAAAGCAAGCACTGAGAAATTTGTCACCTTGTCCACTGTAGCGCCAGTGTGATTATTCAGCTAAAGCTTCGAAATGAGGCATCACCTCAATGTCACCATCTTTCAGCACATGGAAAAAATTACTCCGACGCTTGCATGTGATACATAGCAAATGAGATGTCAGGCTCTGCAGACAAAGGGAAGAGACTGATTTTCACTTTTCGGAATGCGCTCTACTATCAGCTTTGGCTTTGAGAAAAGCATTAGAGATTCTTGTCACAGGTGTTTCTTTCATAAACTGTTGTGGGAGAATGACATTCTGCAAAAATGGTTTACTACTCTGCTTTCTTCTCAGAGGAAACAAAGTACTCGAGTGAGCTTGGCCAAATGGGCTCAAGAAACATTCTTCATTTATTCCACAATAGCATTAAGGATCATGACATTTACAGAGCAGATCTTAGAAACCGTGTTGGCAAATGTACAGTGCAGGAAACTTATCTAAAGTGTGTGCCATTGAAGTTGTTTTGTTCAGCTGGGTGAAAGTGGCCAGTTCAGCGTTCAATACTCAAACAGACATAAAAAAAGAATGGTATTTTCACACCGTTTTCAAGAGAACAGTTAAAGGCGATTTGGGGTGATTGATCATACCTTTAACAATTGCTGTCAAAGTTGAGCAAATCCTTTGTTGGCTCAAGTTTTATCAACAGATTTGAAGTCTTATATTATGTCTAAATCATGAGTGTAAGGCCTCGGGCATGGTCAGCGCTTATGCGCTGACCCGTGCTGAGGCGCGCTGCTGCTCGGCAGTGAGCCCCTGCAGCCACAATGAGAGCGGCTTTAGCAGGGGCTCGCTTACGCTTCCGCAAGCGTGCGGAAGCGTAAGTCTTAGCAAAATTTAAAATTCAAGCGCTCAAGGGAGCGCAGGGCCGGTCACGTGAGCGGTTCGCCCAATGAGGGCGAACCAGCTCTGTGACGTCACAGACCCCCCCCCGACACGCCCCCGGACGGCACGCGGTCTAAGGCCAGGGAAAGCACCGGCTCCATTCACCCTGGACACAGCTTTAGGCATCTCAATGTAATAATGTTTAAGAATTGCTTTTAGAAGTTTACCTATATGTTGTACACATTTTCTGCCAGTAAGCTGACCTTAAACAAAATCCATAATGTGCATCAATTTAGTAAAGAGATTGTAGAGAAATCCCACTTTTGGGAAAAACAATTAGTTTCCATTGAAACTGATATCGCATATTATTGTACGTCACAAAAAAAACCCCCACTGCTGTTATGATCCCTTTCATTCCGTGTTATCAATGAAAAATATTAAAAATGTTGTGTTTCCAAGATGCTGATTTGCTTGCCACTAAAGCATCATTTTCCTGAATCGTACTAATCGTTGTAGGTTGATCCACAGTTCCACTGGTGAGCCAATGAGTTAAACAAGAAAGGCTTTTAAAATTGCATTTTTCTTTTTTTCCCCCGGTAATTAATCTGTTAAATAATTAATTAATGTAGTGGGTTAATAATAAGCAGAATCCCCTCCCCAAAAAAAAAAAAAACATGTACAGTAATAGGAATTTTATAGCTGGCATAGGAATGCTCATACATAACTTAAAATTGGATATTCTTTTTTTTTCTGCAAAGATCATGAAATAATGATTAGTTTGTACCTCAAGGAATAGCAAGCCAATGATGGTCGTGCAATCTGGGATTGTTTATTATTTTTATTTATTTTTTCACCTGATTACATCGTTTCTTAGTCATATAAATTCTAAATGTAAAGTATCATCTTGTCGCATCTAGAAGTAGAAGGTAACAATATTAAGTAATAATAGAAGTATCATATTTTTGAGCACGGAGATGTATATCACTGGAATGTTTCTGTTCACTGCAGTTCATCATCATCAAAAACGTGGTGACGTGATGACCAAGTCCCATAGGTATGTTTCTACTTCCAATGCCAATATGCCGAGGGGATTCTAGAAGCATGTTAGTTTGGACCTACACATTGGAAGTTATTTTTTGGGAACCTCTGGGATTAAATGTATCATTTTATTGTGCATATGTTTACTCCAAGGGATCTAGTCACTAAAGTGCAATTTCCCCTATCAATTGTTAATTGCCATACACTTGAATGGCCAATAACTATTCATAATGCATATCACACATTAGTGAACTGACCCCTGAGGGTAACAGCTTAAAAACCGATGGGGGTCACTGTATTTCAGTGGCACCTGTCCAGCTCTGGGGAGGATAGAGCACTCTAGTAGAATTACTAAGGACATGTATATTGTCTGGATTTTTTTCTTCTTCAGAAGTTGAATAGTTATTGCAGCTGCTAGACTGTGCAAATCATAGCCACCAGGGTGGAAAATATATATCCCAGACAGTATCTAAGGAAATATGTCTTTGGACAATGAATCCTTTTTTTATCAGAGCTTTTTATCATTTTCAACTGGGGGAGAAACAAAGATGGAATCTAAATTCACAGTGTAGTCAACATTTTCCACAGATCCCCCCCCCCCCAAATAGAAGTGACACTTATCTATTCTCAGCCATTCTTCCATGCTTAATTCACGTTCCATTTTTGACAATCTAATTATAATGTTACCTTTCTTTATTCATCTTGTAGTTTGCACATCAAAGTCACTGTTATAAGTATTCCTGGCATAAATATGTACTACACATGAACAAACAATGCCACAATCTCCCGTACATAAAACCGAAAAAATATTTGGCTTTTATTAATAGCAATACACAACCACAATACATTGTAATAATGTGAAATGTCTTTTATGATCGTCTTCTTGTTATTATTTCATTTGTGCTAAATGAGGACAGGCCCAAGAAACGAGTTATTCATATACTGTTGGGAAGAAATATTACTGGGTCTCAGAACCCCTGCAGATTTTAACAGATTTTACCAAAATATTTTTGTCGATTCCTATTGTTTTTTTACTTAAAAATGTGGCAGACATGAATGAAATGTATAGGACTTTTTCAAGAGGAACAAAAATTCAATTTCACTGCCCAGCATGTAACTTTCTTCTGTATATTTCATATATGCCTGAAAACCAGATCTCTCTTTTTAGAACTAAAGCTCAGTACTTTGAAATCAGAAGAAGACTGCTAAAAAAACCTTGATTTTGCTCTATTTTCATTTAAAAGTTTGTGCTTGCACAAACAACAGAATACTTAACAACCATAACTTTATTTCATATAGCACGTTTCTCCCAATAGGGCCAAAATGCTTCACAATAACTGTATAGTGTGCATTACATAGGAATTTTACAGGCCAGTCCCTGTCTAGATAAGCCTATAATCTATGTTTTTGGTGCCTGAGGCCCAGGGAGATAAAGTGACTTGCCCAAGGTCACAAGGGGCTGACATTGAAGTTGGAATTAAGCCAGGTTCTCCAAACTCAATGCCGTTTTTTACAGAATCAGTGTCTTTACTCACTGAGCCACTTCTTCACCCTTGCGAGAATCCATCCAAATTACATTGTGGATGTAGGTTGTGATACATTTTAGGACAAAAATTGTACAGTACAGAGCTTTTGAAATGTCATAGGTTTAGGTGTACTTTAAACATTAAACTTGAAGAAGAAACCTATAGCTCTGTAACTTTTATTTCACATATGTAAAACCATACTGTAATGCTGGTCACCTCAAGGTGTCACAAACTGCAATGAACCTACAACAAATCTACATTTCTCCAGGACCAATATGGCAACTAGAAATTTGAACTACAATGATTATGAATAAAGACTATATGTTCACATAATAAATGTTTACACAATCGGGAGGGTCAAAAAAATAAGTTTCAACTTTTTAACAATTATTCTTACTTTTTAAATACTTCTTTCATTTTTGCATTTCAGGCACCTACTGCCCAGACATAAATCCCATGATAGTAGAGTACCCATTGACTTGTATACTGTACCTCTCGAAAACACTCAATTATACAACACATTGAGACATACCTGTGAACATACTTGAGAAAGCACTCTCTGTCTTCCCCTCTCTCCTCCTCTTTCTCTCTCTTCAACTTTCTCTTGTCTCTGTCTCACCTCTCCAGCCAAACCCATATGTAAGGGTTGATTCTTCAATGGCGAAATTTGCCAATTTTGTTTAAAATGGCAAATTACGTTCGATTTGTCACTTTTGATGGAAATTATTGGGCTAAAAAGTTTGAACCAACTTTTACTTTTATTTAAAACTTTTTTTTAATCTTTGCACAAAACACAGGTGAAGCAAATTTGGGCAAATTTGCACATCTCTAATGTCTATATTTTGCCCAAATCGTAATTTATTGTAAAGAACCAGCATGGCTTTAATATATGTACTGTATATACTGTATGTCGATGGGCTTTCAAGACTATTCAAGTCATTCTTCAGAATTGCTGCTCTGCTCATCATAATAAGTAGGACTAATGGTGGAACAATTTAGCCTTTTCTCATGTTCATCGGAGAATGATTTTTGAAATGGTATTTTTTCCCATCTGAAAATTCATTTGAGTTTGATACAGAAACTGATGTGGTTTTTAGCCTAGTATATAACTAAAGTGGGGAATCCATGCCAGAATTTTGCAGTCACTGGAATCCAGGCCAAGATATGAATTCAAACCATGAAGGCTGAAGTCAGCTGCAATTATTCAAACAGCTTTCTAAACTGGAGAAATCAGAGGTATTTTAAGATCTGCTTGAGAAAAGTGGACCAAAAAAGCTCTCAGAATAAGTGCAGAAAGTTTACGTACAGTAAACCCTACATGGGGCAATGAATCTAATATGTGTCTAATAGAAAAAAATGAAATATAACAAACTTGGTACTTGAACATCTCCCTCTTGATTTTTATTTTTATGTAGAAATGTTTCAAATAACTCAGACTTGTCAGATTTTGGAAAGTTGTGGCACAAAAACAGAGGGGGAAAAAATCATTATTAATGACTCTGCTAAGCCCAAGATGACACATACAGTACAGGGCAATACATTGGCCTTCATATCCATTTACTAATAAAGTGTATATGAAAACTTTCACTACCAAAGAGTAAACTATAATCCCTCCACTACTGGAAGTGAAATTAAGCAATATGCTTCATTTAATTGTAAATGCTTTATTTGACTGTAGGTTTGGCAACTCGTAGAATCTCCCATCTCACAGAAATGGCGCATAAAGAAAGCCCTGGACTTGTAAGGAAGAGGCAGCATGACTTAAGGCCGATGTTCCCCTCCCCTAAATTGTTGTGATGTCGGGGTTGGGGCTAAGTAAGGGGTACTTAGTGCAAGGGGTGGGATCATAGTGGGAGAATTTGAAATGCAGTAAAGCTGAGTCTAAATTGTTTTATGCTATCTTATGATTGTCAAGTTTATTCCGTCTTGCGTGGTTATTTTGTACTGCATACATCATACCATATGGCTCCAAACAACTGTCCAGTTGTACTAGCTGTGGTAAACTTTGAATAAAACCCATACTGTTGCTTATATTATATTGGATCCCTTTCTTGACATGTCAAGATCTGAAGTTCTGAAGAATACATTTGAACAACTCCTTAATTGTCCACATCATTGCAACAGCAAATACATTTTGACCAGGGTGGTCCAAATCACTGATTAGGCAGCCATCTTATACACACTATAGCAATTAGTTTAAGTGTTTAGATCACTTATTAATTACATTGTAATTATTAGAATAGCGCAGCACACACCCTTTTTTAGTTTTTTTTTACAGCAAGTACATTGTTATAAAAGTGTATACATGTTATAATTGTAAACTGTCACGATCAGGGTTAATCGGACTTCCAAGCATATTTAGATCACAAGACAGAACACAGAGGTTTAACGAACCAGAGTTTATTTAGCCAGAGCTAAAAGCAAATCATGCAATACATACAGTACAAACAATAAGACATAGGGGCTCAGGGACAACGGGTAATAGGATCAATGCCAGGTACTGCCATAGCCAAGTTACCTCTGGAAGTTCGGTTAGGGGGACAGCAAAAAGTGTTTCTTTCGACCGTGAGCAGCACAAAAGATAGAAACAGTCTTTTTCGTGGAATGATACAGGACCGACTCACCGGACAACTGGCCCCACTTTACCAGTTGTGGGGTAAATCAGTAGCTGGCTTACCTCCCAGGATCATTTTAGGTGTCCAGTAAAAAAGGCTTATTTTCCCAGATTGAAGCGGTCTTGAACTAGACTTGTTGTCTTCCATCCAATGGTCTTCCACACTCAGCCTAGACACCATCTGTATGGACGCAGGTAACCCTATTCACACAGGATGCACGTCTATGAGCACACGTATACCGAGGGATAAAGAGAGACACATTTCCTCTGGGACAGTGTGCAGTTATACCCCTTGTCAATTAGCAGAGCAATCAATACTCAGTCTGGCTGCTAACCAAGGATTTCACACCCAAACTCAGACCTAGGCCGGTAAGCGTCGGCATATGGTTCTGGCTCCTTAGCCTACCTAATCCAGTCCCTGCTAGCTAGAGTGACGACGGGCGGATTTAGAATCTTAGGTTATACAGGGGAACTGCAGGCCACTTAGGAATACATGATATGAATAACAAATACATGCAGGTACAAGGGAATTACGGTGCACACACAGGAATACATTTCAGGCAGGGAAAATCATGTACCATCAGATACACATTTTATGGCAGGTTCGGAACCATAGCCCGGCTTTGTGCACCAGAGGCTTCGAGGAGCAACCTGGACACTTGTGGTGGTCAAAGGGCAAGTCTGGAAACAACAGGGGAGAAATACAAGTATTTTTTACAAAGTGTTTCTCTCATGTCTGAGCACATTTGTATGACCAGCGGAATACACTACTTTTCTCTGGAACCGGAGCATGGCCTGGGGCTGCAGGATTTTCCAGTCATACCAAAGGGCTGAAATGAGAGTCACGGTGTTAGAGCCTATGTAGATGGACCAATTCTCCCATCCTGAGAGAAGAGCTTAAGGTCCATCCGTCACCTAGACAACCTCCATATAATTATATTAACAATACTAGGGACAGTTACATAAAGGTTATCTAAACATTCATGTAAGAACACAATTCGAAGAATTACAGGGATTGCATCATTTTTTGACTCCATGAATTCATAAATGGTTTTGTCTCCGGTTTCAATTGACATTTATTATATTTCAATTATATAATTGGAGTTAAGTAAACATTACGTCTGGCAGAAAAGTTTTAATAAGGCATACAAAGTCTACAAGGAATTGATTCCAGTGCAATGGCTGTAACAATTTACATTAGTAATGGCAATTACCTCCAATTTATCAAGTTATTTTTGCAGTGTTAAATTGAAGGTAAGAAAATACCACACAAGGGGAAATAAGAGTGGGTTTAAATGGTGTTCATATAAATCATCAAATATGTGTAATCTGCTTGTTTTGCCTAAACCTTTCTTATGCCTTAAAAATGACATACAGGAGGTCTTATAAGAGTATCCGCGTGTGATCAATTATGAAGATTAATTTCTGCAATCATACTGCTGCGGCAGCTTTTATTCTAACAAATCACCGGTTTTTACCTGACTTGTTCCTGGAATGCGACGCTGTTCACCTGGCGCATGCCGCGTTCATCTTGCGTTCCCAGACACGGGTCATGCCCGGCTGATACGCGGTTGATGCGTTTATTGATAATGGTTCGGATTTTAATAGGCTGCAATGCTTCGCGTGTCCGCCAGATGGCAGATATTCATGAATTGTAATGCGCCGAATCAGTAATGTGTCGGCTTGCAGGTGTTTCGTTTAAAAAAGATACTGTACCACAGTGTGCCATTGTGCCTTGGCCTTGAGACTGAAGGAAGAGGTTGCAATAATGTATCAATTTAGGCTTTTCATATTAAAGAAAGACAAAGACCAGTTTCAGTTACAGTATTCTCCAGAGACCCGCCCGCCATGAGTGTTCAAGTGCAGCCCGCTTTCCAAAAACCCAACAGAAGTTACGCGTATTTGATATGTGCCGCGATTAATGCAACAGATGATAAGATGGCAACAGTTGCTCAAATTTATCAGTATTTTATCGAAAACTATGACTTTTACAAATTTTTGCCAACTCCTCATACGTGGAAGCGTGCAGTAAGGAAAAGGTTATGTAGCGATCCCTGTTTTTATTGTATTGAGCCACAATTTGTTGGAGGGTATTGGTGTGTTTCACCGGATTTTTCCGGTATCTATGATCATGAAGGCGGCAAAAGGCGAAGGGTCGTGTTAAAACCAACTAAGAAGCGACAGTCGCTGCCAAGCAATGCACCAGCACCAGCACCGGCTTCCAATAACGGTCCCACCATCAGTGACAACCCTGAGCCTGAGCTGGATTTCGCATGCAGTTTTGATGAAGCTTGCATGTACCTAAGCAATTTCCAGCCTCACCACCTGACTACAGGTGGACTAGTCCCGCTGCAAACTATCGACGTGGATGATCAAGAAAGCTGGACTGGCAGTGGACCAGCGCCGGCGCCAGCTGAATGGGAAATTCAATGGTGAGTACTGTATTGTTGCCGTATTATTTTCTGTGTTTTTTTTATTTTGACAATATTGTATAAATATAGGTGCGATTCAAAAGTCAAGCGATTCTCCTGTAAGCAATATTATTGGCTGAGCGGCTTCTACAGTACTGTACTGCACATACTGAACTATTGGTGGAATGCTAGGCGCATGCGCATATGAACAGGAGATAATTATGGTGGGGCTGGCTGGGTACTTCTTTAGGGGGCTGACCATTACTGTACATTAAAACTTTTCTTTTTGTTTTTCCTCAGAAAAGAAAATGGCTAATGGGGGCATTTCGATGGATAATATTGTACTGTATGCTGATGTTTTCTGGCCGTACAGTATACTGTGTAATAAACCCGAAAAAATAAAACTGCATTTATTCTACATGTACTGTACAGTATCATTTACATTATGTGTCTTCTACAGTATACAGTGGTATACAGTGCCTAACATCTATGGGCAAAATGAATTTTATTTCTAGGTGCCCTAGAACAGAAGTTCCCACGCCAATTGGCAGTGAACTTGACCGAGGCCCTAAGTAGTTCCCACGCCAATTGCGTGAATATAATTTCAAATAATCCGTTCTGTGGGTCTGAGCGGGTTGAAATTCGCCTGCTCCTCATGCGGAAGGACCCTTGCCATAGTGGCAAAATATCAGCCTTCCACGACACCCGGAACCGGAGATACCAAAATACAGTTTAAAAGCACATTACCAAAGTGGCTTTTTTTCTGCCATGTAAGTCAATGGCAAAAACCTAAACTTTACCATTACCCTGACTCCGTTCTGCTGCCACGAGAGGGTCGCAATTTGCCATGCAATCCTGCCGCAACTAGGACTACATGGTGACCGAATCTGAGCCCTCTAGGTTGAACAGAACCGGAGTTGTGGGTTCCAGGTTTCTGCTCATTCTGACTTAGCCGGTTCAAAGCTTTCTCCGCCATTACGCTCAATGATGGGACCCTCCTCGTCGGCGTGACCCTTTCTCGTCGCCATTACTGATCGGACCCTGTTGGGGTGAAGTGAGGGGGTTCCTAACATCTAGGGGCAAAATGAATTTTATTTCTAGGTGCCCTAGAACAGAAGTTCCCACGCCAATTGCCCTAGTTCCCATGCCAATTGCCCTAGTTCCCACGCCAATTGCGCGATTATTGCTCTTTTTTTACAATGTTGCCGATCTTGCGGCTTTGCGGTCTGGCAGTAAAAAAACAGTGCAGCAAGCCTCGACATTCTAGAAACACTGTATTTTGCTATACAGTACTATCAAAGGAGCAAATGGAAACAATGCACAGTACAGTAAGACAAATCAACATGTTCTTTTATTGGTGCAGTCAGTTCAAAAACATTTATTTACAAATACAATGTTGAAGCATTTTAAGTAACATCTCCTTTATTAAAGAAACACAGTACTGTATACAGTACAGTACAGTGGGATGGTGCGCAACACTGTCAGTCAGACCTGCACCAGTTCAGTCCTAGAGGGCAGCAAACAGGGCAGGTTTTCAGGGCAACCTTGAAAACCGTGCCTGTTTTCGGCTCCCAGGGACTGGAGTTGTGCATGTCCTGTGTAAAAAAAACACAACAACATCTCCTTTTTTAAGTACAGCAGGTACTGTAGGGCAAAACATGTACAGTACAATACAGTTCAGCACAACAGTATGGTCTCACTGAAAGTCCTCCACATTGTCCATCCATGGCCGATTCCTTGCATGGCGCAAAACACCATTAATGCAGTCTCGAATGCCTTTCATTACAGGATCTGTAACTGGATAAAAGCGCCGCATTTCTTCCACAATGTTTTTCCTTAAATTGACAGGAAGCGCCTTTTTTACGCGTTTCCCATTGTAGTTCACTTTGAAGGCCCACTCGCAGTACAACGCGTAGGGAACATGGTGCTTAATAATGAACAAGGCATACTTGTGGGGTACACCAGCACTCTTCACCCTATACTTCTCCCTGAGCTTCGGTGGCAGATCGCACAGGGTGATGTCGGGCACCGTTTCGATGCGAGCGGGTGTAGGTCTTTTGGGAGCGGGTGTGCTTGAGGCGACGGGCGATGGTAGGTTGTCGGTGAGGAAGCTTTCCTCTGGTCATGGTCACCGTGTTGTTTCCTGGCGTGGTCATGACGGGGTTGTCATGTTCTCTTCAACGGCATACATGTACTCTACATCTTCTGGTGGAGGGGGTGCGCTTGGTGATGGAAGGGGTTCAAAGGTCTCATTCATCACATCCATGTCACCCCCCTACTCCGGCGTCGGGGAAACAGGGGCATTAGCACCGAGCAAATAATGTATGCCCGCTATGTCAGCCTCTATCTTCTCCATCCGTCGATCCATCCGTTGCTCCATTTGTAGCATCCGTTGCTCCACATTTAGCATTGTCTCCAGAAGCAGATCTATCTTTGCTAGCACAATAGAATTCCCGGGGAGATCCACACTTATCCCATTCAGCATCCGGTCTAACGAGCTGCTTCTTGTGCATGGCGTCTGGACATCTGGAGGGATGGGTGCAACGGAGGATGAAATGGGGGTTCCATGGATAGAAGCGGCATCGAGGGAGAGTGGAGGAGGTGACCTGTGGATACCCGGTAGAGGAGAAGCGGCAGCGTCGTTGAAGAGGGATGGAGAAAGTGACCTTTAGATTTCCGGGTGAGAAGCAGAGTCGTCCAAGAGCAAAGGAGACAGTGACCCGTGGATTTCAGAGGCGGCAGCGTCGTCAGATGGAACCGGAGAAGATGGGGGTGGAGAAGACGGGATGAAGATTTCCGGGACAGCTACAGCAGAGTCGTCGAAGCATATGGGAGGAAGTGGTCTGCGGATTCGATGGGTTGGCTGCCAATCGTTTTGTGTCGATAGTACATCACCATATATCTTCTTCACATAATGAGGCTTACGTCTAAGAAAACCCTTAAACATTGGGGTTAGCAGATGGTTTTCTTTATTGGCCTTAGCCTGTCGCTTTGCCCTTGGCGTGGAAACGGCAACCGCCTTTCGCTTTTTCAGCTTGACAGGCATGGCAGAGGCGAGAGGGTTCCTGCGTCCATAGAATCGGGGTTGCTCCATGGAAGCAGGTGGCACAATGCAGTATCTGGACAAGGGCAAGTTCAGATAAAGATCATCGAGTGGGAGGCTATGCAAAGTGTGTGACCTTTTATGCATGGCGACCAGGTACAGGTGTTGAAAGAGGGCGTACTCTAATGTGTCATTACCGTATAAATACACCATCCATTTTGTGTATTGACTGCACATAGAATACACATCGACTAAACATCGAATATACATTCTTGTGTTTGTATTTCTTTCTACTCGCAGCAATGCCTGTTAAAAAGATTTCAAAGGATCTTAGCATGCGAATTAAGGAGATGTACACGGGCGGATAACGAATTGCTGCTATCCAGCGCTGATTAGCTGCTTCTGACCTCGTTGTGCCAGCAACCACCGTGTGCTATCATGCATACGGAAAAAAGAGAGACCGCAAAAGGGCACCAAGGGTAACTAACGCGTAAGTATATTTATAAAACTTAACAACAAAAAAAATATAGAAAACTGTACGTACTGTACTGTTCATACAGTACAGTACATCTACAGTACAGTTCTGTATCTACTGTAATACTGTTGTTATTTCTGTTGAATTATATTACAACATAGTTTGTCTATTTATATTTATAGTACAGCAGTATACATTTTTTGTATATTTCTATTTATCTGACAACGGTATATATAGGATGTATATTTATATTTATATTACAACAGTATATTTATTTTGTCTATTTATATTTATAGTACAACAGTATACATTTTTTGTATATTTCTATTTATCTTACAACGCTAAATGTAGGATGTATATTTCTATTTATATTACAACAGTATATATATTTTGTATATTTATATTTATAGTACAACAGTATACAGAATATATTTTGTCTATTTATATTTATAGTACAACAGTATACATTTTTTGTATATTTCTATTTATCTGACAACGGTATATAGAGGATGTATATTTATAGTACAACATTATATTTATTTTGTATATTTATATTTATAGTACAACAGTATATATATTTTGTCTATTTATATTTATAGTACAACAGTATATATTTTTTGTATATTTCTATTTATATTACAACGGTATATATAGGATGTATATTTCTATTTATATTACAACAGTATATATATTTTGTATATTTATATTTATAGTACAACAGTATATATTTTTTGTATATTTATATTTAAAGTACAACAGTATACATTTTTTGTATATTTATATTTACTGTATATTACAACATTATATTTATATACATTTTATATTGCTGCATATTAATAAAACAATATATTTTCTTTAAATTGTAGGGAGACAACTCTTCTGGTGGACAAAATAAGTGAGGAGAATGATGAGATGAGTGCATTAAGGGCTAAAAACACTCTGCAGGAAAAGCACAATCTGACTGTATACGAGAGCAGCTTAAAGAAGATGAGACGCAGCATTGGATGGAAATATGGACGTGTGAGGTTAGTACTGGACAGTACAGGAGGTAAAAGTGTTGTTTAGCAAACTGTACTGTACTGTGCCGCTAAAATGTTTTATTCCTTGTCATTACAGAGCGTACCCCATGATACGGGACGCAAACAAAATCAAAAGAGTGGTCCAGGCCCAGGCATTGATCGACAGTGGGGAGACTTTCCAGGATTGCATCTTCACTGATGAGTCTACTGTGTCGCTGGAGAGATTTGCAAGATTTGCGTTCCACAAAAAAGGCCGCATATATTTGAAGCCGTGGCCAAAATACCCTGTGAAGCTGCATGTGTGGGGTGCCATCTCTAGGCGTGGACCGGGATGCATTGTCATCTTTGAAGGTAAAATTGATCAAATATAATGTCGCCTAATGCACTGTACTTTACTAGTGTTGCCTTACCGTATGCACTGTACTGTACTATTGTGTAGTTTTTTGAGCACTTTTCTTTTCTTGCTATAGGAATCATGAATAAAGCTTTCTTCCAAGACAACATTGTGCCCGAGATAGTGCAATACATCACACGCGAGTTCCCCAATGGTCACCGCTTCTACCAGGACAACGATCCCAAGCACACCGTGTCAACGGCGCATATCCTTGAGCGCGGCATCAACTGGGTGAAGACGCCAGTGGAGTAAGTGCAGTAGACCGTGTCCCATTTTTGTTCCCCACTGTTTTTAGCTCTTAAACCAATTGTCCTTTCTTTCCAATGACAGATCGCCAGACTTCAATCCGATCGAAATGGTCTGGCATCAGCTGAAGGACCATATCCGGAAAGGGGCGAAACCCTCCAAAAAGGACGAGTTGTTGAAAGGCATAATGAGTTTTTGGAACGATGTACTCACCGTGGAACGCTGCAATAAATATATAGACCATATTGCCACTGTGTTGCCCATTGTCATCGTGCATAATGGGCAAGCATCAGGAAAGTAGTACTGTGCTGTAGTATTGTAAGTATAGTATGATACAGGTAAGTATGGCACAGATTTTTTCTTTCCAGATAGTAAGAGTATACAGTACTTAGTTTTTTCTTTACAGAGAGAGCAGCACCAGCCATCAGGTAACAGTACAGTACATAGAATTTAACAGTAGTCAGAGTATACAGTAGTTACAGTATACAGTAGACTAGTTTGACAGTACTACAGTAACTGCCTACTAACTGCTCCATTTTTTTCTTTCCAGAGAAAGCTGCACCAGCCACCTACAGTAGTTCTACACATCACACAATGCCATAATACAGTACAGTACGCACATACAGTACAGTAACAGCACTAATTTTTTGTTTTCTCGTCGTTTCAGGAAAAAGGGTGGCCTAGGGGGAGGTGGGGGTGTTGTGTCCAGTCTAATCTGCTTGTACAGTCAAATGTACAGTATATAAACAGCAGTAATGATGTACACAAAACCTCTCCTCTCTCAATGAACTACTGTACTGCAGACAGAATGAGGAAAAGATAAAGACGGAAAAAATTATATTACTATACAGTATATAGTATATATATTATACAGTACATTACAGTACTGTATATATTATTAAATAATATTCTTATAAATGTGCATTATTCATGTTTCCCCATGTTTTACCAATGTTTTCCAAATGGTTATCCAATTTCAAGCTGCCAAAAGAACTTAATAAAGACTGCATAATGTATTATTCCTGATTATTTTTATATTTGTATTTTTTGGTTCCTGATAAAATAAAATAAATATTTATTCACTTTACTGCGAATCATAATCATTGACAACCACCCATACAGTGCACCAATGAATAAGAATGTTTTGTAAATGTTTTTCTGATTTCAATCTGCCAGAAGAATTTAATAAAAGCTGCAGTATGTATTATTCATGATTATTTTTATCTTTGTATTTTTTTTTTCCCTGATGAAATATCAGTTTACTCTCAATTCTCACAGTGCTGTGCACATCAGATTTACATCTCAAATTCGAGGGGATTTTCCAAAGCGTTACCGTTAACAAAGCAAGCCTCTGAGGGTTGTGGGGGGGGGGGGGGGGGGTTGGTGTGATTAGACACAGGCGCACTGAGTCTTTGTAGCTCGGCTGTGGGCGGATTAAGAACACAATGGCAATATGCAGATGATTAACGACCCAGTGGACAGAGAGGGTTGGTAGGATAGGGTAACTCAGCCGATTGACGCTTGGCTAGGGAGGGATTAAAAACACAATGACAACAGTAACTGCAGAAAATGAGCAAAGCGTTGTTGTGTGTTTTTTTACACAGGACATGCACGACTCCAGTCCGAGGGCCGCAAACAGGCACGGTTTTCAAGGTTGCCCTGAAAACCTGCCCTGTTTGCTGCCCGCTAGGACTGGACTGGTGCAATCTCAACCGGCTCAGACCCACAGAACGGATTATTTTAAATTATATTTATATATTTATATATTTATATTTTAAAGATATTAAAGAATGTACTGTATTGTATTTAAAACATGTGACTGTAAACCATACTGACTGACAAATGTTTTCACACATGTACTGTACTGTAGCAGTAAACCATACACCTGTTGATGGTTTGAATTGCTGTGCACTTTAAATGTTTCAACATTGTACAGTATTTGTAAATAAATGTTTTTGTACTGACTCCACCAATAAAAGGACATGTTGATTTGTCTCACATTGTTTCCATTTGCTCCTTTGACAGTGTAACAAGTGTCGATGCTTACTGCACTGTTTTTTTACTGCCTGACCGCAAAGCCGCAAGATCGGCAACATTGTAAAAAAAGATCAATGATTGCGCAATTGGCGTGGGAACTAGGGCAATTGGCGTGGGAACTAGGGCAATTGGCGTGGGAACTTCTGTTCTAGGGCACCTAGAAATAAAATTCATTTTGCCCCTAGATGTTAGGAACCCCCTCACTTCACCCCAACAGGGTCCGACCAGTAATGGCGGCGAGAAAGGGTCACACCGGCAAGGAGGGTCCTATCATTGAGCGTAATGGCGGAGAAAGCTTTGAACCGGCTAAGTCAGAATGAGCAGAAACCTGGAACTAACAACTCCGGTTCTGTTCAACCTAGAGGGCTCAGATTCGGTCACCATGTAGTCCTAGTTGCGGCAGGATTGCATGGCAAATTACGACCCTCTCGTGGCAACAGAACGGAGTCAGGGAAATGGTAAAGTTTATGTTTCTGCCATTAACTTGCATGGCAGAAAAAAAGCCACTTTGGTAATGTGCTTTTATTTTGGTATCCCCGGTTCCGGGGGTCGTGGAAGGCTGATATTTTGCCACTATGGCAAGGGTCCTTCCGCATGAGGACCAGGCGAATTTCAACCCGCTCAGACCCACAGAACGGATTATTTTAAATTATATTTGCGCAATTGGCATGGGAACTACTTAGGGCCTCGGTCAAGTTCACGGCCAATTGGCGTGGGAACTTCTGTTCTAGGATACCTAAAAATAAAATTCATTTTGCCCCCAGATGTTAGGAACCCTCTCACTTGACCCCAACAGGGTCCAAGCAGTAATGGCGACGAGAATGGGTCACACCGGCGAGGAAGGTCCTATCATTGACCGTAATGGCGGAGAAAGCCGTTTCAAACCAGCGCGGCTAAGTCAGAATGAGCAGAAACCTGGAACCCAAATCCTATGTTAGCGGTGAATTAAAAATAAGGTGGAGGAAGGGTAGAAGGGTAGACCAAAAGGGAGTATGTATCTCAAATAAATTCTAGGCTACTGTAGCTCTATTCCCTCTAACAGGGCAGGCACGTACAGTATATGGAATGATACAGTGTAAGGTTTCCAAATGTTTGATACAGTGTGTAGCACTGAGATGTGAAAGGAGATACAAAATTGCCAAAAGGGCTACTCAAACAATGTCAGTAGCGAGGGTTCCCTTTACACTGCTACAGTACTGTACACGCCTATGCATTTCAACAATTTCCAAATGAGACATACAGTACAGTACCGTACAGCAGCACAGCACGCAAATGCATGTACAGTACTTTAAAATAAATTAAATATGCAATTTTACTATAACTGCGCGCTATGCGTCAAACTTGGATACGGTTTGACGGATATGCATCAAACTTGGATACCGCATTGACCTTTCGGAGGTCCACACAAAATCTTACCTTCCCATCGGGTTTAGGGACCATAATTAGTGGACTACACCACTCACTGCATGATTCCTCAATTACTTCTAAGTGTAACATTTCTTGTACCTCCTTCTCTACCAGAGCCCTATGACTTTCAGGCAACCTATAAGGACAGGAACGTACTTTTACCCCAGGTGCTGTCTCGATTGCATGGGAAATTAAGTTAGTTTGTCCTAGTAAGTTAGAAAAAACATCCTGGAATTGTGTAATTATTGCTAACAAGTCCCCTTTTTGTTCAGAGGACAACTGTTTACCCATTGGGATTTTATAATCACTCACGATGTTCTCCCGTGGAGGCTGAGGACCCAAGTCCGTTTCCTCCTCCACCGGGTGGATGAATGGAGACCGCTGCAACTTCCAGGGTTTCAGCAAGTTCACATTGTAAATTTGTTTACCCTTCCTGGACCCTGGTTGAGCGATCTCGTAATCCACATCACCCGTACGGCGGAGTACTTAGAATGGGCCCTGCCATTTGGCCAGGAGTTTACTCTCGCAACTGGGTAACAATAACATCACCTGGTCTCCTGGGTGAAACACTCTCATGCGAGCATTCTGATTGTAATGTCTCTCCTGACTGTCCTGGGCTGATCTAAGATTCTCCCTGGCAAAATGGCCGACCACATCTAGGCGCTTCCTAAGGTCTAGTACATATTGCAGGGTATTCTTAGAAGGGGACTGCTGTTCCTCCCAGGACTCCTTTAGGAGGTCTAGGATACCCCGGGGTTGGCGGCCATAGAGCAATTCAAATGGAGAGAATCCTGTGGAGCCCTGGGGAATTTCCCGCACTGCAAACAGCAGAAAAGGGAGAAGTTCATCCCAGGCTCTCTTCTCTGAATCTACAAATTTCCTCAGCATCCCTTTTAGAGTTCGGTTAAATCTTTCCACCAATCCGTCAGTCTGTGGATGGTAGACCGATGTCCGAACAGATTTGACCTCTAGTAACTTTAAGACATCCTGCATCAGTTTAGCCATGACATTTGTACCTTGGTCTGTCAACATAACCTGGGGTAGTCCAACCCGTGAGAATAGTTCCAACAACTTGTTGGCTACTTGCTTCGCCGTTGCTGTTCTCAGGGGGAACGCCTCAGGATATCTTGTCGCATAATCAACTATTACAAGGATAAACCTGTGTCCTTTCACAGAAGGTTCAAGAGGTCCTACCAAGTCTACCCCAATCTTCTCAAAGGGAACTGACACCAAGGGTAGAGGAATCAAAGGGGCTGGTTTTTGTCCTTTTGGACTAGTTAGCTGACACTCCGGACATGCTGCACATAGCTTAGCAATATCATTATGCATCCCTAGCCAATAGAATCGGGATGAAATACGGTCCAATGTTTTATCCCTGCCCAGGTGACCACCCCAAGGGACAGTATGGGCTAGAGAGAACACAGATTTAACAAACGCCTTGGGAACCAACATCTGTCTGGTGACCTCCCCTTTTTGTGTCTGCCTATTCACCCTATATAGGATATCCTTTGATAGCTCAAAATGGGGGAATACTATCACCCCCGTGCATCTAAAATCTGTTCATCGATTTTCACCACCTTGTCATACTGTCTAGCAAGGACTGGGTCTTCCCTTTGCTTCTGGCGAAAGTCAGGGAGGTACAGGTCTGGTAAATCTCCAGGGCCCATATCCCCCTCCCTTTGGCCATCCCCAGCCATCACTTGTGACCTCTGACTACTAGAATGGTCACCTTGAGACCCAGATTTCTGCAACCAGTCCTGTTTGTCCAAGCGTCTTTGCTTCCGAGTCTTTTGAACCCGGTGTCTACTGGGAAAAATGTCTGCCGAGAAGGGGAACAGTTTGCCAGGGTTCTCCTGAGCCCTAGAAGGAGGCTCCTCATGAAAGACTGGGGCCATTAGGTCCGGAAAGAAAGGCCAGTCCCGACCGAGCACAACGGGGGCAGGGAGCCAAGGAGCGACTCCTACTTCGAGGTAAGTCTCCTGACCTTTTACCTGTAGCCAGATTTTGGCCATCGGATAGCGTTTTATATCGCCGTATTTACATTCTATGCTCCATGGGGAGTCAAAAGAACATACGTTGGGCGGTAACAGTTCCTGGAGGACCAGAGTTTTCCCAGAGCCCAAATCTACAAGGGCCTGGATGGTTTTTCCCCCAATCAGGGCTGGAATTAGCCAGGGCTTGTAATTTTCCCCAGTAAAAGCCGAGGCGACGGTTCTGCTGAATGAACAATCCATCAGTGGACAGTCCACATACCGGTGGTCTTGTTCTCCGCAGGCGGAACATGGAGAGGGTTCCCTCGCAGGAGGGGGCTGTGGATAGCGCTCCGCTGGACCGGTTACTGGAGACCAGGCATCTGGTGGGTCCTGTGGGCGACGTCCTCGGAAGTTCCTCCCATTTTGCGACGAGCCGACATCCGGAAGGGGATGAGGGTCTCTGCGGGGACCAGCATTTGGACTCCGTCCTTGCTGGAATGACTGCTCATTCCGTTGGACTTGGTGGTTCCGTGACGGGCCATAGGTTCCCCATTGATCCGTCCTCCCTCTTTGGGCGTCCGCAAGTGCCAGTGGAGTCGGGTCCAGGACACTCGCCTGCTGCTCAGCCCCAAGGAAGTTATCCACGAGTCGGACCACAAAAGCTAGGGTTTCAGCAGCGTGGCATTTTACCCACCAGCGTGCGGAAGGGGGTATTATTTGTAGAAATTGTTCCAAAACCACCTGCTCAAGAATTGCCTCCTTAGTGCACTCCTCGGGTTGTATCCAGCACATACACAAGTCCAATAATCACTGAGCGAGGACCCGGGGTCTCATCTTAGCGGTGTACTTCATGTTCCGGAACTGCTGCCGGTAGGTCTCTGGGGTCAGACCTAAGCGATCCAGTATGGCGGCTTTTACTTGTCGGTAGTCCATTGCCTGGTCTGTAGGGAGGCCCTAATATGAGGCCTGGGCTTCTCCTATGAGGAGCAGGGCCAAAGCAGTTGCCCAGCGATCTGCAGCCCAGCCCTGAGCTTCGGTGACTCTTTCAAATGTTAGTAAAAAAGCCTCTGGATACTCGTTCGGAGCCATTTTCCTCAGGAGTATCGGGGGTCTGCTTGCCAGTTCTGCACTGGCAGACCCTTGGAATTGGGTCAGCAGTTTGGCAATCCGCTCATCCTGTGCTGCTTGTAGTCTTTCATCTCTCTCCGCTTGCAGCCGGGCCTGCTCCTGCATTAACTGTCCTTGCTGTCTGGTCTGCTCGCACAGAAACTCTTTCAAAATTTCTTCCATTCTTGTGTGTGTGTGTGTGGCCCTTTAACTGCAGGAGCCTTTTGAAAAAAATCCATCCCAATACTTGACACCATATGTTGCAGGGTACATGCAACTACACACGTGGGTTTCTTGACAAGGCTTATTTATTTAGCCTTAAAAGATATACAGCACACAAAAGAAAAATAGCTTTTCATCAGCAACAAACGAAAATAGCTTTTTCTTCAGCAAACCAAACAAAACAGTTTCTCTTTAGCAGACAGTTTATATATAAGGTAGCTACCCTTTTTCTATGCAAGGGACAGACAATTCACAATTCAACTACTTTGCTACTCAGACCTTGTTTCAGTAATCTTTAGCAGCTTACTCCTCTCTCCTCAACAGCCAGGCTCCATGCATCCTGGGTTTTAACACACCTTGATTAGGCAGCTGGGATCCAACTAATTGTCCTGAGGTTCCCAGCTGAAGTTAACCTAGTCAGTGCTGCACTGCAGACTAAACATAGGTTTTCCAGGCATATAACTGGTGGCTTTTATTTACCCTGTCAAAGTGACATTCACCCAAATGAAATGTTGATGATCAGAACATAAGTGGTGAAGGTGCTACTGGTACTGATGGATTCTCTTCAGGAGTGGATGATGCTGATGATAATGAAGATTTTGAAAAAAAGATACTAGTATTTGTAAAGATAATTACAGGTTGTCTGTGGTATATAATGCTAAAGTGGAAGAAATATCATATAATAATGATTATGATGATAGTAATGCACAAATGACAGTACCCAAATGCAATACACAGTGCTGCCGTGCCTGAAATTTGCTTCATAATTTCTTACGTTGTCTTAAATGGTGTCACATGCTGGCAAGACTTGGCAATTGTGGAGGATGCATCTGTGGTTTCTATGAGGTTTGAAAAGGTTGTGGGCATCTCTTTATTTATTTTGCACTAACACATTTCTTGAAAGTTTTTGTGAATTTTAAAGAAGCAATCCGTCTATTTTGGATATCTATTGTTTTATAGAGTTCAAACTGGGACGTCACTCAGAGATAATCTGCGCTATTATTAGCTTTGGTAACGCCCGCCAGTTCCCAAGATACTTACCATCATAGTCGCCAGTGTGTGTCCTGGATTCCTAGAGTATTTATTGCCATGAACTTTATTTCTTTAACATTTGACGGGGTACAGAATGAAAAAAAGGACATGGGGACACTTCAAGACAGGCATACATATCATAATCAGGATAATAAAGACAAAAAGTAAATCGGGGGGAGGGGTTAATTACATTACGGAGCTTATTACTTTGATCATAATTTGTTCAAAATCCAAGCAGAGGCTGGTAGTAATAGTTTAGATCCGCTCAGGATAGGTGATCTGGCAATAGGTTTTAAGATCCCTTTCTGTATGGGACTCTATGTTTATGGTAGCTCCTGTACATTTTTAGAGTGTGAGTGATGGTGTAAAGGTGCCTCAGGAGCCCCTCCTCGCCAATCAGGGGCCCCAGACTCTCAAATTTAGCCACTTTGTCTTTAATGAGGGCTGTTAGTTTCTCCATCAGGAGGATGTGCCATATTCTTTTTTCTACTTCTAATTGTCGGGCATTTTTGTCTCCAAGAAGCTGCAATACAGCATCGTGTTGCCGTGAGTATATGTTTAATTATGGTAAGGGTGTATTTCAGGATATTTTCATGGGGTTTGTTGAGAAGGGCCTGCCATGGACAAGGGTCTATCCTAAGGCCCAGTAAACTAAATATGCGGTCTTAAACCTGTTTCCTTAAAGTCACCACATCAGGACAGTTGCACCAGATGTGGTACATTTTACCCAGTCTCTTGCAACCTCTAAAGCAAAGCGGGATGATATTTTTAAATTTTGTGTAAGCGTGAGGCACAGAGATACAACCAGTACATTATTTTATCACTCTTATCTTTTGTAATAGTGTTAATTGAGGTGGTGGCTCGTTTTGTCCCAAATCTCCTCCCATTTACTGACTCCAGGACTTCACCAATATTTGCGTCCCATTGTCTCATAAAGAGGGGTTTTGGGTCTGCACTACTGGAGATTATATGTTGATACATATAGACTCAAAAAAGATACCATTGAATGAGGATACTCAGTTGGCAGTATCTCAGGAGTTCCACTTCGGGAGCTCCATAGCGCTCCTTAAAGGTGTTGAATGATTTAATCCTGCTCTCAAGTATGAAATCTCCCAGCCTGATTATGTCTGTTATTTCCCACCATTGGAAGTCTCGCCCTGAGAATCCTGGTTTAAAGTCTGGATTCCCAAGAAGTGGGGTGATATTTGAATGTTTTAATGCAAGCTTATGTTTATATTTTGTTGTGTCCCACATATTCAGTGAATGAGAAATCATTGGATTTGATGTTAGAATCTTTGGTCTGGTCCGAACTGGTAGCTATTGTAATGATTTGAGCACAAGGGGTTTAATATTAGTGGTTTTGTAAGGGACAGGACAATGGCATCCGTGAATTGGACTAGCTTGTGGGACTGAGATTCAAGCTCAACTCCATGTATGGATCATAATGACCAAGGGTTCTATATACAGCGCAAACAGGAAAAGCGAGAGCGGGCAATCCTGTTTCGTGCAACCCATTTTATTTCGGAAATGGGTCTAAAGGGAAGCCTGTACTCCAAGCGCTGACTGTTGGGGCACCATATAGGTTTTGGGGCAACTTGAGGAATCCCTCTTGGATGCCAAAGTGAGTCAAGATGGCGAACAAAAATTTCCAGTCCAACTTTTCAAACGCCTTTCTGCATCTAGGTAGAGTATCATGGGATCCTATTTTTGTTAGCTTTGTGGTTCAAATGAAGCATTTGCCTCGTATTAGTGGACATAATAAAAATATTTTAAGTCTGTATTTAGTGGGTCTATAATTATGACATAATTGGGGGATCGTGTCCTCTTTCTGGATGAGCATCAGGTTGGCTTTGAGCATTTCGGAGGGGATTGGTTGACCTATAATCTCGCTAGGTGCTTAGTGAACATATGCTAAACTTTCTATAATAAAGGTTGGTGAACCTGTCTTGCCTTGGGAATGATGCCAGTTTTAGTTTTTTGATTACTTCACTAACTTCCTCTAACATGATCTCCTTGTTAAGGGAACTACAGGCTGCGTTGTTTAGTTTGGGAATTTTGCATTTAGATTAAATGTTTTGTATTTCCTTGCTGTGGTATGAGCCCAGGTTCATTTTGTTCACATCGTACAGGTCCTTATATTAAGTATGGAATTCTGCAATTACTTAGAGATTATATTTAGACTGACCCGATCTTTTCCGGATGGTATAAATATTCTTGGATCTTGTCTGATTTCTCAAAGTAGTGGCCAGCATTGTGTTGGATATGTTCCCTTTCTCATAAAACTTACGGTTAGTCCATCTAACGGCCCTCTTTGATTTGTCGGATAAACATAAGTTCATTTCTCATCTTACTGCTACAATTTGATTACATACCTGTTCTGTAAAGAAAGAAAGAAAAAGAAAAAGTGGGATTGCTCCCTTAAAATAATTGTAAAAAAAATTCACAATAAACATTTACAAACTGGGATATCTTCACTCATCCCTAGTCTTGGTAATTTGAAAGGGGATGTATATGGGTATTTTACAGAAGTTTTGCAACATAAATAGTATATCCCTGTATTTACAATTTAGGTTGAGAGGCAACAGTTAGAACTCACAGCAGCTTGTAATATTCCTGCAAGCATAGAGCAGAATTCGGTTTCGCTGTAACTGTTTAAAATGTGAAACGACAGATGATAGCTAGCAATGAAACGCTTAGGTTTAATTTTTTCAGGTCTACGTTGATCCAGAGCTGACAGATTAGTCCTTTGCCAAAGCTGTGTGTGATACTCTACACGTTAGCCCTCTATCCAGTAAGCAATTCCTTCACATTCAATAGAGAAGTGCATCAATGCACAGACATGCAGTGCAGAGTTACTGGTTTATCCTTTTCATCCATCTGTAAAATTGTGCTGGAAATGGAAACCAATCCATGTTTTCTGCCGTTTCTGTTTCACTTTTATTGTTTAGCTTGATACACTTTAAAGCTCAGCTCCTTCCTGCAAAATCTTATTTTAGTACACTGCTAAAATGATGCAGCAACATATTCTCATGCGGAATAGTAGAAAAGTCAGTTAAGCCAATACAACCGAATTAGCACCTGATAACAAATGCAGTTTCACTTTGCAGACTGGATGAGTGTGCGGTTGCAATGTAATGGTTGTTTTAGATTAAATGTATCCAGGTTAGGCACTTTTGAGGCATAACTACCTATAGGATTAAATAGTTAACATGCTAAACCAAGCTTCCAAATTAGATTTTGTTCTACACACATTGTATAAATAATAACAAATGGACCACAATTTCAGAAGAAAAAGGTCATCACAATATGTAAAAAGCAACACAATTGTTAAAATTATTATAACTATTATATAAAGATGGGTAAAACTGGGTGTGTGAAAGCAGAAGCTATCAGAACCTTACAGTACCTTCCAAAACCAAATACAAAACCCTTTAGATTTTTAGGACAAACACACAAAAATTGATATAGAACCAAAACCAGAAGATCAGGCCATGTGCCCATCTCTTGGTGTTTCTCGTCATATTTTTTAATCACTTTCATTTTTTTTCAGTTATATTATTTTAGTTTCCTAATTGTTATTATGATTTTATGTGTTTTAAAACCTTTTCCATACTACATTATGCTACAAATAGTAAGTTAGCATTTTCATGCTTATTTTGAGTTTTATTGATAATTTGGTAAAAATCTAAATATTTTAAACAAAACCAATCGAGTTTTGGCTTAAACCAAAACACTTTTTTTTTTTTAATCAAAACCACGTCCAAAACCAAAGTCCTGTTTTGTTTTTTGGAACAAAAAACAAAACACTCGACAAAGTGTCCACAAGTACTATTATTATACAATAATAATGTATAATAATAATGTATTTTGTTGCATCAAGAGATAAGTGAGATTTTAAGTGGAAATTGTGCAAGAGAAACAAACATAACAAATAAACATTATGTGTACATCTGTACATTACATGTACCACTGTCACAATACAGGTCATTGAATAATAAATTTTAATGTACACATTATACTCTACTCCATATTTAATTATTGAGAATAAAAACAAAGTGGTCTAGATTCAGTATCTATTTTTGCATTTTTTAAATATGTATATTGGAAGTACTTATAAATGCCTTCATGAAAAACTTTTTTCCAGGGTGACTTACTATACAATAATGAATGCAATGGGGTGCTTGCTTGTTTAATCACCTCCCACACTATTGCCTCTAAATAAGCCAGCCCAAGGGCTGGGGATCAATGATTGGCTGCGAGAACATAAACTGAAGGCTCAGCAGTTAATTTCTACCCATTTCTTTCTGCTTCTCATAAAACGAAAACAGAAATGGCGAGAAAAAAAACACACAATTTGGCAGCTAAAACTTCATGCCCCCCTCTTTAACTGTTTTATATAGTAACATGGTATATCTTAGTGCACAGATTAAACAAACACAGTATGTGACAACCGCAGACTAGCAAGATTAGCAAGGGAATGTGTAACACATTTATTTTTGCTCCTCTAGAATTAGTTTGTGACTCATGCAGTCTGGAAGCCTGCCATGTTTTAGGTCTCTCCATGCGATTTCTACTCTGACTTCAGTGGGGCATTGTTTGCCTGTCAGCAGTGATGACTTTTTAGCCAATCCTAAAATCTCAAATGCAGAATTTTAAGTACTGTAAATATTCCCAATGGCCTACTTCCAACAAAGCTGGTGATCACTATTAGCACCTTCTGTGTCACAATCAATATTAATGTCACTGAGTTTCCTGTCCTTGCTTCAGGGTCTGTTGACACAGACCTAAGAGAGGGAGCAGGGGGAAGTAAGGCTATGTCTTGATTTACGTCCAATGAAGAGCATGTGGAGGCCTGAACAGCTTGGCTGGAAATATGCGTTCTTGGGATAGTTGGGGGAGTTTTGTCATTGTGGATATGTTGCTTTTACTAAATACATACCATAGAAGGACAAAAAAGATGGAGTTGTCAGTGATGAAGACAATGACTTTGGAATGGGTGGACAGTGTTAATGTGTGTGTACTGTATGAAGAGGTTATTGCAGCCACGCACAGCAAGAAAGGTTTATTTAAATAGGTTGATGAAATAGGTATTCAAATGTTGACCTATTTGAATACGTTATTATTGCTGACAGTACCTGCAATATTGTGATTCTACTAGAGTGGTCATTTACCATTTTATCCAGTTTAACTCAACAGGGCCACCACCAGAGGGGAGACCATTGGGATAACCCTCACGGGCTGGGGATGATTGACCCGACCAGAAGTAAATTGAGAGTTCCGGTATCAGCTGATAGCCTGGGCCCCTTCCACTGCTGGGCAGAATGCAAAAAGCAGATGGGCCTTTCTCTCCCCCCACCCCCCACCTCCCAGTTTCACCACCCCCCTGTTGAATAGGCTGTAAACACTCACACCCCACCCCAGCTCATTCACTTGGGGCCCTTGGGTACATTTGTGTGCCAGGCCGCATACAAGTTGGTGGTGGTGGGCCAGCATCTCAATATCATATCGTGGAATACCTTGACCTGCCTTAATTCTGTATGTGTATATGGTATCTATGTATATCTTCATTTGAATTTTATTTATTTATAAATATAAATATGTTTTACCAGGAAGTACCCTATTTCCTTGATTCTAAGACGCACCTTTTTTCCGAATTTTACATGTCTGAAATCGGGGTGCGTCTAAGAATCAATGTATTAAAAAAAAAAGTGTCTACAGTACTAACCCCCTCTTTTCACTTACCATTTTTCAGGAGAGGTCCCATGTCAGCGAAGGATGAAGTGGGTGGCGGCAGGAGAGGTCCAACGTCTGCAAATGGTTGAAGATGGACAGCTGACAGGAGTGCGGCAGGACAGGTCCCAAGTCTGCAGGTGAATGAAAATAAGAAGACAGTGGGCAGGAGTGCGGCGGCAGGAGATCATAATAGCAGGAGAGCTGAGCAGGAGCAGAGTGGCATAGGGTAATGGCTTGGGAGGTGCACACTGTAACACCGGAAGTTGACCGGTGTCTGACTTCCGGTTACAGTGTGCACCTCCCAAGCCGTTCCCCTATGCCACTCTGCTCCTGCTCAGCTCTCCTGCTATTATGATCTCCTACAGCCATCGCATGCCCAACCCCTGTTTTCTTATCTTCATTCACCTGCAGACTTGGGACCTGTCCCGCCGCATTCCCGCCCGCTGTCCATCTTCAACCATCTGCAGACGTGGAACCTCTCCTGCCGCCATCCACTTCATCCTTCGCTGACATGGGACCTCTCCTGAAACAAATGGTAAGTGAAAAATAATTTTCCTCGATTTGTAAGGGCCAAAACGATGGTGCGTCTTACAATCGATGGCGTCTTACAAATGAGGAAATACGGTAATACATAGAGAGTTACATCAGGGCTTGCAATTGAAGTGGTAAGAATAGAGAATTTACACAGACAGTAGGAGGGTGTTGTGATAAGTGTGTGTTCCAGTGGTCATGGTAAATGCCTTTGTGATGTATAGTACTAGCCAAACGAACTACTCAAATGCAGCATTAAAGAGGTGTGTTGTAAAATAGGCCTTAAAGGTGGAGAGAGAAGGTGCTTGTTGGATATTTAGAGGGAAGACATTCCACGTGTGTGGGGCAGTAAGTGAGGAAGGTTTTGGGCTTTAGAGGGCTTTAGATACAAAAGGGGTGGACAGAAGACATCCATGAGATTGCAAGAGGGAGCAGGTGTATAGAGAGAAATTATGACTGAGATGTAAGGAGGGCATGTGTGGGATTCAGCCGGTTCGTGCGAACCTGTACCTAAAATGTCCTCAGTTCGCAGAACCGGTGCGAGAAGGGAGAGAGCAGAGCTTCTGCTAAGGAGCAGGGCAGCTTGCTCCATCCTGATTGGCTGCTGCTGTGTAATGCAGCCAATCAGGAGGAGGTGGCAGGAGCCTGGGGGTGGGGCCAAAGAACGGAGGAAAAGCATGCTGCAGAGAGAGGCTAGCCTGTGTCCTGTGTAGTTTGCCTGCTTGTGTCCTGTGTAGTTTGCCTGCTTGTGTCCTGTGTAGTTTGCCTGCTTGTGTCCTGTGTAGTTTGCCTGCTTGTGTCCTGTGTAGTTTGCCTGCTTGTGTCCTGTGTAGTTTGCCTGCTTGTGTCCTGTGTAGTTTGCCTGCTTGTGTTCTGTGTAGTTTGCCTGCTTGTGTCCTGTGTAGTTTGCCTGCTTGTGTCCTGTGCTGTTTGCCTGCTTGTGTCCTGTGCTGTTTGCCTGCTTGTGTCCATTTGTATTTGCACTGGTTGCAGGCTGCACTTATTTCTAATGGTTCCCCCAGATCTCTCTGCTCCCCCACCCTGGTCTCTCACCCCTGTGGGATGTGAGGGGGTCAGGGAGAGCTGTGAGGGGGGGGGGGGCTGGGAGAGCTGGGGGGGGGGGGGGGGGGCTGGGAGAGCTGTGAAGGGGGGGGGCTGGGAGAGCTGTGAAGTGGGGGGGGCTGGGAGAGCTGTGAAGGGGGGGCTGGGAGAGCTGTGAGGGGGGCTGGGAGAGATGTGAGAGGGGGCTGGGAGAGCTGTGTGGGGGGGGGGGGGGGGGCTGGGAGAGCTGTGACGGGGGTCAGGGAGAGATGTGAGGGGGTCAGGGAAAGCTGTGCGGGGGGCTGGGAGAGCTGTGAGGGGGGCTGGGAGAGATGTGAAGGGGGGCTGGGAGAGCTGTGAGGGGGGCTGGGAGAGATGTGAAGGGGGGCTGGGAGAGCTGTGAAGGGAGGGCTGGGAGAGAGGTGAGGGGGGTCTGGGAGAGAGGTGAGGGGTGGGGGCTGGGAGAGATGTGAGGGGGGCTGGGAGATTTGTGAGGGGGGTCAGGGAGAGCTGTGAGGGGGGTCAGGGAGAGCTGTGAGGGGGGTCAGGGAGAGATGTGAGGGGAGTCAGGGAGAGACCCTCGTTTCTCTCTCCCCCCATCTCTCTCTCCCCCGTCTCTCTCTCTCCCCGTCTCTCTCTCTCCCCCCATCTCTCTCTCTCCCCCGTCTCTCTCTCTCTCCCTCCGTCTCTCTCTCTCTCGATTTTTGAATCCCACCACTGAAGGAGGGGCAGGGGAGTGTATAGCTTTAAAGAAGTGAAGTGAATATCTTGTAAGTAATACAGGATTTAATAGGAAGCTAGGAGATGTATTTCTGCAGAAAAGAACTGAAACAGATTTAGGAGAAAGTAAAGCAATTCTAGTAGCAGTGTTTAGGATAGATTGATGGGGAGACAGGTGAGAGGCAGGAAGTCTGGAGAGTAGAAGGTTACAATAGTCAAAATGGGAGAGAATGAGGGTCTGCATTAGAGTTTTAACCATAGAGCAACAGAGGAAAGGGTGTATCTTTGCAATGTTGCAGAGGAAAAATCAACAGGCTTTGGCAACATTCTGAAGGTGAGAGGAGAATGTGAGGAAGGAGGAAAATGTGACCCCTAGGCCGTGTGCTTGTGATACTGGGTGTATGATAGTACTACCAACGGTAATGAAGAAGGCGGCAGTATGGCAAGGCTTGAGATGAAGTATGAGGAGCTCTGTCTTTGATATGTTAAGTTTGAATCGGCAGAGAGCTATCCAGGATTATATAGTGGTGAGAAATTCAGAGACTTTGGTGTGTTCAGTAGGTTTAAGATGAGGGGTTGAAAAGTAAATATTCGTGTGTCTAAAACATAGAGGTGACATTTGATATATTATACATGTATGTACCATATGCATGTGTGTTTCTGTGTATATTTTGGACGTGCTTTTTGTTCTGAAATTATTTTGTGTTCTGGTTTTGGTTTCAGATTTTTACCATATTATAGAATAGACTCAAAATGAACAGGAACATGGTATAACAACAGTTATAATACTTAATAATATAAATACAATTAAGAAACTAAAATAATATAACTGAAAAACTTAAAATACTCAAGATATGGTGGGAAACACCTAGAGATGGGCACTTGCAAAGTGCTTTTGCTTTTGCTTCTAAATCATTTTAGAGTTTTGGTTTGTTTTCTAAAAATCTTAAGGGTTTTGTATTTGATTGAGGAATTTAAGGTTCTGGTTTTACACACCTGGTTATCTGGTTTTGACCCTCTCTAGTATATGTGAGAGAGTGAGAGATTCTAAGCTCATTGTGAATAAGAAAATATACATTCAAAAGTATTATTTTGCTAATATCTTGTTCAAGAACATCATTCTAAACACAAACATTTAAAACCCCACATGCTTTCTTTATTATAGCAGACGCTACATTTCTAACTTACTTGAATGGGATAAAGAGCTTTAAAGTGGATATTTTAATATTTATTTTGTTAGTGATAGACTGTCTGTCTTTGGGCTGGTTTATTTTTTGACACAGATCCTGCATTTACGGTTTATGTTTCAAATCGGATTTCTCCATTGGATGTGGCCTTACTTATTTTACTCTCAGATATTCACATCTGCTTTAACCTATATCTGCACTGATTATTTAAATAGTCTGTTCATAGTACAGTCACCATGCTTAAGCATAGGCAGTAGAGATTAAAGTACAATTTAGGCAACGGTTGCTTGCTCAATGCAGAGCTATTGGCGCTGGCCCTACCAATGACATATGAGTTTCTAACACCCCTTCAATGTTTTTTTTCCCCCTACATCTATTTGAACTATTTTAGATCTGGGGCCCCCCATTTAGGGAGATATTGACATTTTTATTTTTGCTAGATAAAAGGGGAAAAAAAATCCAAGACCGGGTCGTCAATAGAAAGATTTTACTCTTTCCCAGAATTATCTTTACTGTTTATAGGGACTAATCCCTAAGCCACAGCTTAAGTGGTGAAACACGTACAGTAGGATTTACAAGATACACAAGGATTTACAAAAGATCTATGAAGAAATGCCAAATACCTTCTTCCTCGCTAGGTTAAAGAATAGATTGGCAAACTACTATCCAAACATGGCCGGAACAAGGATACAGAGCTGCAACTTTGAAGTAAGCAGATCCACTGGTACATTAAGTACTGGCTCAGTGCTCCCTGCGTGGGATCACCTCCCTATTGAATACCATCATCAGCACGCACCATCGGGATAATAGGAGCTTTCAGTCGACCTCTAAAGAATACACACTTTCCCCAAGTAGGATGCCATGGACCTCACCTCAAGGGACTTCTGCATAGCAGCATAAATCGTTCCCTCAACTGGAGGTTCCTGATCCACGGCGCAGACATCGGCAACAGGAGAACTGATCTCTCACAGTACAAATCAATGGAGGAAGGTGCAAGAGTGATTCAGCAGCCAGATCCCAGTGGGAGTGCCCGAGCGGCAGACACCTCAAGTCAGTAATGACTTCTGGGCTTGTCCGCTGGGGCGCACTCTTGCCTGCCCATCTGCCTGTGCCGCTCCTGCTGCGCTCACACGGTCCTTAGTCCTCTTCTCCTGTCATGTGATATCTTCCTCCTCCACTCCCATGGTCCTCTGCTTCCCTGCTCCGCTCCCGTGGTCCTCCTCAGTCCTCCTCTTCTGTCGTCGCCATCCTCCTCTGCTTCCAAACTCACTAGCTGGTAATTTCAACTTGTCACGGGCTAGCAGGCAAGTGTGCAAGCGGATTTGTCGAGCCCTGGTTATACCAATGTTAACAATTCAATAAGGACAATTATGTCATTACATACATTACTTCAGATGTATATTACTACTAAATACGCATATTATGGTTTGTTTTATCCTCATCTCTATTTATATGTGAATGTATGTATAAAGGTCACCTTAAACAAGTTATTTGGATACACAAGAACGTAGAAATCAATGACACATGGACATTTGATCCACTAAAGTTTATCGGCACATTCTCCTAATTACTATGGGCCATATTAACTAAGAAGTATTAAGCCAGAGGATTCTGTACGGTCCACTCAAGAAAATGCGCTATTAGGGACCATTTAATAAATAGGCCCTTTATTCTATTAGTATTACTACAATAGCCCTGCCACTTCCAGAAAGTAATGATAATTTACCCTTGATGTACTGGCTCACCAGTAATGACTTTTGGCAGTATTTTTGAATTCCCAATTTACTTCCTCAACCACAGGACTCCCAATGGTAAGAATGGGAGCGTGTTAGGACAGTGATAGCTTAGGTACCAGTGTTTCATGACTCAATGAGCCTCAAGCCACCCTACAAAGCCTGCAAGTTGTAGCTGAACAAATCTCAAGGCACCGCTCTTCCATTTTTAAAGGAACGTGCCCATATTTACTTAGCAATGTTATTTCTCACCTTCTGGCACTGAATGACCCCTTACAGCCCATTTAGTGTCTGAAGGTGTCATGAATAGTACCACGTAGTAAATAATTATGGTCCATAGTTGCCATAATCTACTGCAGGGTGCTCAACGCAAATCCACCAGACCCCCCAACAGGTCAGGTTTTGAGGATTTTCTAGCTTCGGCACAGGTGGCTCAATCAGAGGCTCAATCAAAGACTGAGCCACTGATTGGGCCACCTATGCTGAAGCAGGGATATCCTCAGAACCTGACCTGTTGGGAGGTCTTGAGGACTGGAGTTGAGCCCCGCTGATCTACTGCACGTTCATAGTCAAATGTAGCCTGGTCTTTAGAACCCTGAGTACAGCTGCATATATAGGTAAGAAAAAGAACAGGAATGGTTGGAGGTGCTGGACTCTGTTTTCAGAGATTGACCCTTGTTTCATTCTTTTCACCATTGAAAACACTTCACTACAGTACCATATTCACATCACTAAGGTATCGGAAATCTCTAGGCTGTCTCTCCTTTCCCTTCATTCTTTATAGAGAAGCTCTGCTTAAAAATATACAAGAACCACAGCTGCTGGTAAGAAATTACACTTCTTATGTTTTCTTAGTATTAGCTCACAGCTGTTTTATAAAACCTTCAAATTAGACTTTATTTATTTTACAGCTCGATATATTGTTTTATGGGAAAGAAAAATATTCATTGTGTGGAAAATTGGGGTTGACAACTTTCAATCTGGTCTCATCTTAGCTGATTACAACGTAAAACATAAAGGTATGTAAACACGTCGTGCATTCTCAAGGTTTTATCAAGTTCTATGTTCTCCTTTAAAAAATACTAGTTAAAGTATTTGGAATATCTAAAAGTCCCTTGAGTTTGCAGTGTGAAAGAATAGTCTGTTTGTAGGTCTATCTAACATCATCATAAGATGCTTACACCATTATATAAATCCCTTCTGGCACTGTGAATTGGGAGGAATAAGCCAACTTGGAACATTTCCAAACCTGAGGAATTTATAGGGTCATAAAGACTGGTCTGAATCGTGTTACAATATTGTTTACAGTGAGGCCCCGTCACCAAATACCGTGCCTATTATTTAACTAAATGTCCTCTTTCATTCTTCATTTACTTTATTTTCTTTCTTTCTTCCTTTTCCTCAGAACACTCAATAATCTGTTTTTTGGGATGTAAGGCTGCATCAAATGTAAGAAACTTCTTAATACACGTACTTACATCTGGGACAGACAGTAAGACCGAGAAATGTATGCCACATCAGAACTAGCAGGCATTTTGATACCAAGGAGAGACCAAATGACATATATTCCAGAAGTTAATACTATTATGATGTTTGTAGGTTTATGAACCAGCTAAACATTTGTATCACAGACATAAACCCTACTGTATAACTGCATGGCATTCTCTCTAAATTCATTCATTAAGAACATTGTTTAATATAAGGGACCCTTATAAATGAAACTATTTTGTACAATGTCCCTGCAAGCTCTAACCCCAACACCACACCATATATATTTGTGTAAAAGGGAGTGATATTGGGTGTGAGTTTACGCCTCACCACTTTTTAAGTAGCAGGTTTTTTCATGCACCTGTGGAAGACTGGTCTATGGAGTCATTTCTCGTTCCACTGCAGAGGTAAATGAGAATATTCGCAGAGAGTGTTAGGACCTGCAAAGGGGCATGCCTTGGCAGGGCTGCAGGCTTATCACGCTTTGGCCAAAAAGTTTAACTAAAAGACCTTATGACTTATGAGATGATAAACAGTTAAGTATTTAACTAGACAAGGCTGCAACCCTGCATTTTCACCATTATCTGTTAGCGTACAGTGCTTTCACCTCAGCCAGGGATTCTGGGAAATTACATGAAAATTAGCACAGTGTTACCTTTTGCTTCTAATCCATTTTAACATAAACCCCTATAAGCTTTTGCCTGCCATATTACACAGCTTTTCAGCACAGCCTGGGTTAAAGAAGTGCACAGCCAGTAACACTACTCACAGACAGCTGTTCCAACCTTTTGATTTATTTGAAATATGTCTCCCAAGTCAGTGTGGACTATAGGACCTTGTTCCCTGATGGGACCACTCCAGCCCCAGTATTAGAGATGTGACTCCAGGAGCAAACTCGATCTCTTGTGATAAGCTGTGGAAGATAGCAGGCATTCTGTCAAATATTTTGTTTTGTTTCCTTTTCTGCTGATCGTTCATCTCTCTAATGTGGACATTGTCTATAGATTTCAGCAAGTTGTCAATAACCAGTACATTTCACCTAAATTTAGCAGTTTGGCTAGAGACAAAGCATTGTCCAGTGGTGTGATTCAGTAAACAAATAAAGCTCTGTACAAATCACACGAGTATTTTTTTTTTTTTAAAGTTTCCTACTGTCTTTTCTGACCTTTCCTCCAATCTCTATTGGGGATAATTTCGACTATACGTTGTGTGACTAAAATCCAAATCCATAGCAAACGCCCTAAATTCAGCACTCAAATATTTTGGCCCATTATCATTGAAGACTTCATCTGGAATACCATGTCTTTCAAATGTTCCCTTCAGACATGCTATCACATACTGATTTGCTGCAATTATGGCTTAGTGTGCACATTTCTGAATAAAATAATAATATTCTGTGACTATTACACAGTCCTTTGAGTTCCATAGAAATAAATAAGCACATCACTGGTCATAAGCTCTGTATGGAACGGGCTGATGTTTCAGTGGTTCCGTCTGTATTTCAAGCATTGAAAACACTTTTCCACCATATTTGCAATGTCTCGATAATTTGCAGCCAGTACAGCAATTATTTTGCTCTTTTTGTACTTCTGTGCCCCTTATTGACCTTAATTGGCCTTTTGCATCCTTTCTTTTTGCAGGCTGGTCGGTTTTTACGATCTTATTACCCTTGAAAATGATTTCCTCTATCACTGAAAGGTCATCTCTGCAGTTCTAGTAGTCTCTTACACTTGAAGAGCAATTTCTTTTTTCATCAGGCCACCCTCTTATTATGACAGCAGCAAGGATCCATAGTGATTCGTCCTTCTCTGTTTCTTGCTTGATTCTTTGCAGTTGGTGGGAAACTACTGGGATGAGCTCAACATAATGTGGTATCTCTGTTTCTAACATCTTCTCATCGTGCACTGATGGAGCCATGGCTGGGGGTAGTGCATCTGCTAATCTCATGACTTTACCTGCCATATCAATTGCAACCAAATCATACTTGTGAAATGTTATCACCTTTCTTTGAATCCTTAAAGTGCAGTCATTTAGTGGTTTACCATACAAGGCTATCACAGGCTCATGATATGTTTCTATTTCCACCATCTGGCCACGGATATATTAAATAACTTGTTCCCAGGCAAACAATATTCCTAAAAGCTTTTCATTTTGTGCAGTCCTGGTCTCCCATCAGTTAGTGATCTAGAGGCATAAACCAGTGGTTGTAGGGAGAAGCTTGTGGGGAGCGCAGATGTCACCATATGTGGGAAAAAGATATATATATAGTGTAGTGTATTTAAACAAATACAGCAATCAAATCAACGAATCACGATTGGGAACTCACACTTTCCCAGTGAAAGATCAGCAGTGGATATGATATGGTAGACTCAGTCAGTGTATGATGACAGGAATCAGCAGCATATTCCCTCGATGTGAAAAGAGAACACACTTAGTGCAACATTGCATGTAACAGTTAAATATTTATCAAGGCAATAAGTATTGCACTTACATTAAGCACTATGTGCATAGACACATAACAAAATAGATGCGCAGCTTGTTCATGCCACCAGCCCTGCTCCCAAGGTTGCGTCGCGTCACTTCCGGCCGGTCTGTCGCGTCACTTCCGGTTGCGATCGATCGCAAAGATGAAATCACCGGGTGCAGGGGGAGATGCTGAAAGTTCTCAAGCTGCTGCAGGTTCAACTCTACGCGTTTCGCTGGCTTGGCAGCTTCGTCAGATTGTACTCCTGAGCAGCGAAGTTCACTATTTTATTTTTAATCACTTATTTTATGAGCACTTTATAATAATTAATTGTTTATATTAGATTTATTATTCACATTTTATTGCACCTCTATTAGAAGCGCCTCACATTTTCTGTTCTACACTTATAAACCAGTGGTTGCCAACAATTATTGTGCTCCTGGGGAATTACTGCTCCAAGCCCTGGTTGTGATGCATCTGCTGAAAATATTATAGGCCTTTCTGGCACATAAAACTTCAACACTGACTCCTGTGCCAATCTGTGTTTCAAAATGTACTACCCTGCTCTGGACTCCATAACCATTCATATTTAGTCTCTAGGCGTTTCTTCAGAGGTGGTTTTTGTTCACAGATTAGGAATAAACTTTCCAATGTAATTCATCACGCCCATGAACTGCTGAGCATCATTCATCATGTCAATGACTGACAATTTCCTTTCGTCAGTTTATACCTTCATGGGAAACAACATAACCAGAAAAACATTCATTCTTTAATACCCAAAAATGAATTTCTCCTTATTTGATTCCAGTTTGTATAGTAGCTCTAGTGGCTTCAAAGACCTAATGCAGTCTGCAATCATGCTCTTCTTTAGTTGAACACCAAATGTCAACCATGGAGGTGTTGATACCTTAAATATGCTCATAAATGGAATGTATAGTTTTGTGATATTCCTCTGGTTATAAAGCTATGAGTAAAGGTAAGCATACAAATCAGTATCTTCCAAATGGGGTATTAAATGTAATTAATTGAAAAGCTGTGCAATTTGAAGTGTTACCATTTTATAACTTTTTTAAGATCTAAAGAATTTAGGCATCTACGTGATTTACCATTGCTTTTTCCCTATTAAAACTAGAGAGCTCTCTTGGTTTGTCTATTTCACAATTTTGTGTACCACAATGTTTCCATACTTGCTAAGTATCCCACCTCTATCCCACCTTGACAAAGCGCAGGTGCGCGAAACGATCGTCTGTGTTTTTATGACGTCATATCTGTGACGTCATCAGAAAGTGCGGAGCGGAGAGTAGCGTGTGAGCTGTTTCTGCCATGGATACCAGGTTGTACTTTCGAGCTAAGACTGCAGCAGTGTGTTATAGACTCCTTCACTGTACTGCAGAGCTGTCCTGCTGTCTTGCTGACAACGTAATACATGCATTGTTGGTGGCTTGTCTCCGCGTTGGAGGCTTGCGTGTCGGGACCCCACATGGGGGGAATCTGAGACAATATATCGGATACTTCTAGGGAAGATCCATAATACATCCCCTGATTAGGGAGGCAGTTACTATGTACCCTACAGACTTAGGGATTCTGGCAGATACATGTCTTAATTACTGGTGCATTGCAACATAAATTACCTTGGGGAAGGACATACGTGCTAGCCGTTTATATACACAGGTTGGATGTGTTATAAGTCCTATTCACGACTATGTCATGCATACACCTCATCTAGCATGTAAGAGCGAGTGCCTGATAGGAGGGTTCATGCATAAGTCTGGTATGATGCACCAATAGGAATTTATATTTGCCAGCTGTGTGCTGACATTATAGGGTCACATAGCCCACTCCACTCCCTGCACTCACTCCCTGTGTCTTTTAATAATTGTACTTGTCTTTGCATAATTGTTCATTAAAGTATTTTAATTGTGATTTACTAAATGGTGTATGGTTCTTACCCAGGGATTGAATCTTTCCTAGCCATTTAATAGTATAGGTGAGTGCAAATAGGAATTATTTTGGGTGTTTCTCTTTAATCCTCTCCTGTCCTGATATTGCTAAGTAAGCCTTAAGCTTATCACGTTGAGCAAAGGGCATTTCGACATGGATGTATGACTGGCAAGACTTGCCTGTGTAACACACCTTTGAGATTACTATGGCTGTAAAGGGTTACCTGTGTAAGTCCACAGAGAGAAACACCCTTTCCCCATCACATGGTGCTGGATGACGAGCCAGAATCATAGCCATAGCCAAGCTTCTGCGTAGAGATATGTATGTCATTGCAGGCTATATAGAGAGAGGAGAGGCTTCTAGAAGCTGAGGTCCCAGGAGGAGGTGAAGACTAATGAATAATGTATATAGGTTTATAATATAGATTTGTCTAGGATATGGTAAGGATTCCCTTTATTGTTTTCTAGTTAGGGACAGTGCCCTGTTTAGATAGTGGTCCCAGAAATGTATTTATTTATTTATAAAATATTTTACCAGGAAGTAATACATTGAGAGTTACCTCTCGTTTTCAGATATGTCCTGGGCACAGAGTAAAACAAATAATACATGGTTACAAGTACAGTTACATAAATGAACAGGGTATACATTATATACAAGAAATTGCGTGCACAGTTAAAGAAAATATATATTATGAGCTTATGAAACAGTTACAGGCCAGGTTAAAATGTGAGACAGCCTTAGATTTGAAAGAACTTAAACTGGTGGTGGATGTGAGAGTCTCTGGTAGGTTGTTCCAGTGTTGGGGTGCAGTGTGAAATGGCTCCACACTACTCTAAAGGTCCACAGAGCGACAGCCTATGTCTAGAGTTGGCACCCCAAGCTACAGACCCGATGCATAGTCAGAGGTTCCATAGCTGACTCTCACCCAGCAGGACACGTGATGTCATTCAGTACCCGCGATAGGGGTACTGACCACAAACAGAAAGAGAACAGTACTTGTATGAATAAAGTTCCTGGTGCCAATCATTCCATTATCAATGCCCAGTCTGCACGAATTCAGCACCCTGACAAGATAATCAACTCTCGGCAAGCCAATTTAAGAGACATTTGCTATAAACTCCCTAGGAGACGGGCAGGAGGGTTACACCTGTTTATCTGAATTGTATGCTCATCTGGTAAGCATCAAAGCCCTTGAAACTTGTCCTTGTATTCCAAAATGAGTGCCTCATAACTAGGTTCAGTGCAATTTTGTAATATACTTAGGTACTGTACCACAATAAATGGAAGCTGGTATATGGTGTTTTTAGGATAAATCTTCCCATCTCTGGAATATCTGTTCCACAATAACCTGTTACTTTTATTTTTGTTGTTTTCAGTTTTGGCTCTGTTTTCAGATTCTTCAGATTACTTTTTTCACGTACAATACTACTCTGTCCAGTTTCAAAAGAATGAGTGTTTTACTCAGGATCATTTGTATTATCCAGTCCCTCTCATAATTTGCAGTAGTATCCAGCACATTAGAATACATTTCCTGAGACAGATTGTTTTCAACTGCACGCACTTTTATTTTCTGCATCTGCGATTTACAGCGCCTTGCAAGGCTACACATTGTTTGGGACTATGGTGCAATCCACACTTCCCATATACCTTCACAGAGCTGTATGTGTGTTAACATCACAGTAACCTAAGCTATGCTGTCACATTAAGCCTTAACATGTATCTTCAATGATAAATAAAATTTATCTGAGTTTGCCAGTGTGTACCATCCTGGCTATACCAGGATCCTCACTGGCTGGAGGCGCTGCACCATGGAAGATCATCACTGAGAACCTGTCCTAATGTCTCCTCACACCACCACGGAGTCTCAAGGCCTCCTGTTCCACCTCACAGGTATGCACCGCACCTGAACACATCGGTAGCGACACAGTCTCCCCTTGGGGTGGGGAAAGGGTGCTACACAAACAAAGCAAAAAACAGCTTCAGGGCCAGATTTCCCATTAGGCACAGTAAGCATGTGCCTAGGGGCCCCCAAGGTTAGGAGGGCCCCTTGGGGAGCACCAGGACAACTGTCCCTCAGGCAGAGGGGAGCTTGACCCCGTGCACCGTGCTAATGTTTTCACAGGGCTTTGTGCTTTCCATTGCACTCTCATGGCTACATGTGCAGGGAATTCTGGGAGTTGTAGTCCAGCTCCAGATCCAATGCTTGAACAGTTTAAGGCCACAGGGCCACAAATCCCACAATCCCTTGTGTAACGCCAAGAAAGAAGATGTCACAAGAAAGGAATCAGCCAGTCAGTACAGACACTCCTAGTGATGTAATAGTTCCTATAGGGAGGTAGGACATGTAGCCCCTGCCCTCCTCTCTCCCACACCCCCTGCTTCTCATCTCTGCCTGTTGCACCCTCTACCTTTCTCTCTCTTCCTCCTGCCACAATCTCTCCCCATCCGGCCCTCACTGCTTCCCTGTGTCTCTCCTGCCTGCCCCTGCAACCTGTAGGCACTTCCTCATGCTCCCTCCTTCCTTCATTCACTGCCTCTCTCCCTCCCACATGTACCCACTGCCCCTCTGGGCCTAAAGTAACGGTTGTGGAGGGGGGCTTACTAGTCTGAAGTGTCAGTACTATTTTCCAGGAATTTAAAATGGCTACTCGTGTAAAGATTTAGCCATGTACCCCTAATTCTGCACACACAATGTTGTATGAACATAAGTTCACAGTGCAGGAGGACAAACAATCACTTAAAAAATAAATACAAATCTTTCTAGCCCAAGGTAAAAAAAAGTGGGATTTAAAGCAGGTTCTCTCATATTTACTGTAAAAATCTTTCCATAGTTATAAATCTTCCCATTACCATTAGGCCCGAGAGCGAGAGCGAGGGGTGTCTCTTACCTTCTCTGGAGCTGCCCTCCTCCTGGAGTATTGCATTGTCATGGAAACCCAATGTCACATGGCGATGTGTTGACATGGCAACGGGACGTCACATGATGCCGCCACGTCATTATGCCGCGACGCTGCAGGAGGAGGGCAGCCTTGAGGAAAGGCCCCAAAAGTCTTTGTGCCTAGGGGCCCAAGAGGGTCTTAACCTGGCACTATTCAGGTTACACGATGTTAGGATTTTTTTCAGAAATTCGCATTTTCCCAATATTCTATAACCAAAACCAATCAACGAGCTTCAGCAATAGTTCTCCATCTTCCTCTTTCTTTCTGCTTATATTTCCTGAAAGCTGTCTTTTTAGCCTTTACAATACCTGCAACTAGAGTTGGGCACATTTTTGTTTTTGCGTTCTTTTGTATTTAAAAATAATCGGAAAAGAAAACACCTAGGTTTTTTGAATAAGTTGAATACTCAAATGCGAAAAAATTAGTAACAGTTTGCAAGTTCACACGGAGAACTTTCGCTTACAGGTGAAAGTTGGCAAGTAACAAAAAATTGCACCGTTTGCAATTTTTCTTTAAATTCCTTTCCTTCTCCCCAACCCCCCAGAAAACCAAATTTCAACATATTCGTCCACCTCTACCTGCCATTTCCTTTGAGAGTTATATCGACTTTTACTCCCACTCGGTTTTACCTGGGGTTGCCAGCTGTCCGGTATTGAACTTGACTGTCCTTTATTTGGATACTCTGTCCAGTAAAAAATGAGAGGTACTGTAATATTGGACATGTATGTGTCTGGTATTTTCCTCCCTGGACATAGTGACCTGATGCACCTTTCACCATCGATTCCAGTATTTTTGGAGAGGCCACCTGGCAACCATAGTCTTACCCTGCCTTTTAGTATTGCATCTTTTAGATTACCTCACTGCTATCAAGCTCCGCTCAAATACATCCTCCATGCCAAAGGATCCCTTAAATATTTTGCCATCTTTGAAAAATCAGCTGTCATTAAATCTAAAATCTTTCTGTTGTTTTTGTGTGGTAGGACTCAGCCTTTGTGTCTATACTGAACCACAAGGATTGATGATCACTGTAACCTTTCACCCATAATTACATCTGAAACTTTGTCTCCATGTATTGCGTCTATTATTGCTTCCTTGAGAGTAGGCACTCTCCCAATTGCTTGAGATACTCCCTGCAAAGAAATACAAGATGTCCCTGCTTCTTGCTGAACCTGCAATAGAGATATGCCAGCCTGGCAGATTGAAGTCTTCCATAACGATTACGTCATCTTTCATTGGCCTCTAAGTGATGTTCACTATTAAAACACTGTCCAATTCCTCTTCTTATCCTGTAGTTCTGTAGATCATCCAAGAACAAATGACAACCCTCTCATCATTTTCTAGGATTACCCAGTGTATTTTCTCCAGCACCTTGTACTAAAGCAGCTTTTATGTTTTTCATATAAAAGGCAACTCTTTCCTTTCATTCCTACCTTGTTATTTCTGAATACAGGCTAATCAGGTATAGCTATGTCCCAGTCCTGATTTTAATTGTATGATAACTCTATAATGACTACAATATCTAAATCATCCCTTGTCATTATTGCAATCACTTCTGGTACTTTCTTAAAGGGAAACTTGCCGATTTGGTCATTAACATAATGCAGGACAGCAAAAATAGGAATATACTTCCAACCCGATAAAGGATATTTTATTTAGTGAATAGAGATGGCTGACTATTGACATTTTGTAGGTTTGTTCATTAAAGCTGTGGTATTTTCTCCCAAAGTAAGTTGTGGTGTTGATGAGTTGTTCAGCAGGGGTAATGTGGAGAGGGCACTGCTATATCCATAACAAAGGCAAGTGTTCCTAATAAGTAGTAATGACCTACACAAATAGGTCCCCTATTTGTTATGTTGGTTTAAAGAAAGTGTTCGAAATAGACTTTTCATAATAGTGCAGAAGTAATTGATGAAAAACCAAGGGAAGTAGATAAAGAAAATACTTTATTGCATAACTGTTGCAATCTGTACAAAGGAAATGATGCAATAACGTTTTTTCACCTATTAACTCCTCCTGTGCTGATGAATCTAACATACATTTGTTCAGAAAAGGATTGAAATCTCAACAGCCGAGAAAGAGCTAAATGGAAGCAATATCTTGTAATAGGCCCAGTGAGCCATGTGCAGGTCAATAACCTCTCCAGTGCCTTGTTTTAATGCTCAATGAACCAGTCACATTCTGAACCTTTAATACACGAAAAGCATAAATGCTGAATTAACTGCAAAGGGAACCCACTGCGGGCAACCTCTTGAGAGAGAGATTTAGATATTTCAGAATCAGAAGCAAGGTGGAACTCAAATAAAGGTTTAACAGTATGCCATTGAATTGCCACCTCTCATTGATCTATAAACGTAACAATCTACAGCAGTCCTTACTTCTCATAGAAATATATACACATAGATACAGTGTACAATATTTATTGATGAATCGAACTCAATACCATAAATAAGATTACCTAAGGGCTGTCGCTGTTGTCACAACAACGTCATTAAAAATGCCATTTAAAGGTTAAATAATAATAATAAACAGTCACTATTATCTAATACTACAGAGTTGATTGATTAAAAAAAAAACTATATACTGTAAGATATCACATGTTTTGCTGCTTTAAAAGAAAAGATCACAAATATGTATCTGAAAGCTGGTGGATGAAGAAGCAGATTATTTCAGCCAAAAGGGACCCTTTGTAAAAAAAAATATTATTTAACCTTTTAATGGCATTTTTAATGACGTTGTTGCGAAATGTGTTGAGGTTACGAAAGGCTACTCAACGCGCTCACTGATTGGCTGAGGCAGAGAACCAGGAAGCTCGGGTGGAGTAGTGATCTCCGCGGCTGGTGCGGTCCGGACACATCAGCGCCAGCAAGCGGCCACCTGCTCGCGCTCCTGTGGTCAGTATCTGTCTCCCTCAATATAGTATTATCGCCCAGTATTGGCATTACACTTCACTTGGGTGTTTTATTGCCAGCTCAGTGGTGTTTGAGACTTGTTAGTGTCTATATGTGTTTATTGGATTTGTGTCCTATGTGTGTATAGTCGGTGTGTACACTACTTTGCTATAGCGGTGTTGGAACCTCTTGTTTTGTGTATTTTTAGCATATGGTCCAGCAAGACCTCTTATTAAAATATTTCATTACCTTAATTCCATCTCGGAATGTATTTATCTATATATTCTATTTATAGGTATATATTAATCCCTGGTGCGCTCTGTGTGTATTTTCTTGTCGTTTTGGGGTTTCCCGTTTGGGAGGCCTCGTTTTGGGGAGGTGCACCTACATACACGACTGCAAGGGGATTTAAATTTTAAGAAGATCTGTGACAGCCCAAGTGCGTAACTCTTGCTGCATAAGTTTTTCTAAAAGGTCCAAAAGTTCTAGCAAAATAATTTTGAGTTTTGCCACCTTTTCGATCCTGCGGAAAAGCGAATCTAGACAGATTTGCATAACTCTAACACTAATAACATTTTAAGTCAGACTTGCAAGAACTAATTCCAATGATAACTTTCAATACAAACATTGGGGAAAGCACAGTATTCCCAAGTGGGTGCCGATTTTGAGGATTAAAATAATGTATTTTGCGCCCTGAAACATGGAGGAAGAACTGCATATACTGAAGTGAAAAAGTTTTCCTGAGAGCACTGCATGGTTCTTTAGTGCATACCTATTGGGAAAAGAATAGTGAGGTCAGATCTTGGTCATATAACCGCAGGGTTCCGTGTATGCCTACTTGCCTCTACTGTTCACCTCCCTTTTAAACATCTCATCTGCATGTAAAATAAATGTGTGGGTTTTTTTTCATAGAGGACACAATACTGTACTGTGTTTTTCATCTATTTCAAACCGATTTACTTGGTAAGTTGCAAACTATACCTAATAAACTAGACATGTGGCTGACAGCTAGTAAATTTTACCATCACACCGAGAACATAAAAGTCATGTCTTTTGGTGATATAAAGTGCATGAAGTATCAAACAGATGCATCGGGATTTGGAGTCCGGTTTAAACTAGTGGCAGCTTTTATTCCCACAGGGTCATGATTGACTTATATAAACGTTAATTATCATATTTGTAAATTAATTAAACATTAAAGCCTTAGCAATATAGAGATCAAGAGTCTGTGCAAATGCTACTGCAGAGCTGCCCTTTACTTCTACTAGGACTGCCGTTTTAATAATAGAATCCTTTACATTTGGGTGCATTTGGGAGCTAATCAACATTCACTATAAAACATGGAAGAAGTTAAATGAGATTTGTTTTATTCTGGCCTGGCATATTGAAATTAACTTGAAGAGGGGGGGGGGGGGAGAGTGTGAGAGGAGAGAACAGGGGGGGGTGTACGAGAGGGAGTGAGGAAGAGAGAAGGGGAGAATGAGTGAGAAAGAGTAGGGGGAGAGAAATAAAAATTAAAAAGATTTTGTCCCCTTATTTTTCAAAAATCCAAACACAAAAACATGCTCACCTCCAATAGAGGATGGGGTATCAGTCCCCTGTTTTTTATGCCATTTCATTGTAGGGCAGTGGCAAGTGGGGACTCATCTCGACTTATAGGCTACATGATCCATCATAAGGCTATATGGCAAAAAAAGTTTAAACTCTGAAAAGGGAACAAACAGTAGCACAGTTGTGAGAAGGAGGGATGGTTCAATCCTGGTAGTCAGTCGGGTGACTTAGAGGGTTTTGGTGAAGAAGGTCATCATGATAATGGATATACTTGGCCCAGGGAGACTAAGCACCAGTAGTGATGATGACCATGATGAGGCAGTGGGGGCTGATCCGACATGAACTGGTACAAGCAGTAGGCAGCAAAAGCATGGGGGAAAGGGAGCCTTTGGCAGTAGACAAACACATGGACCAACTATGTCTGATCCAATACATCAACTCATGGTTTGCAAAGCTTTGTACCACCGCTCACACGATAGGGCCCCTATACTGAATGGCAAATTGCAGTTGACATGCTGCCCTTTATCTTTGTAGATGGCTACTCGAATGCTCTCAGCCTCGCTGGAAAATACCCAGTGGAGCATATAATCTTACACACTGATCATCTCTATCTGACACTCTCTCTGTGACACTGATAATGTATATCTTTTTTTTCTCTCTTCCCTGCTTTCCTGCTTCCTACCTACCCCATTCAACATCAACACGGAAGCAAATGGCAGCAGGTCACATGACCACTTATAAACTTTGTATATATATATATATATATATATATATATATAAATGTTACTATAATCGGGGAGAAATATTGCAATGTGAACTTTTGCAAAAATGTTTGTGAAAATATGAAATTCAAGAGAACTGAGAACAATTTTGTTAAGCAAATTTAAAGACATTCAGACAATCCAGACCAACTTTTAAAGTCCACTAGCCACTTGATACTTATAATTATTTTGTGTTGCATCCCCGCAATATCTTTTTATATCTTTTACATTCTTGGGGTGTATATGAAATGGTTGCATTTTGCACTCTGTGTATTTTATTAATTAACTGAATATATGTTTTCTGCTGAATATTTTTAAGAGAGTTTGGTTTCAAAAACATTTACTTATTCCGCTTTGGCCTGGCCTAACTGTACTATATATTTCTAAGGCAGGGTTTTCTTCCAGTGAGCATGTTTTAGTTAATATTCAGTTCAGTGTTGCCAAGAGCTTTTTTGACTTTATATTTTTCTACAATTACTTGAGTACCTTGTAACTAACATTATTTCCTACTACAATTGTATTTTCTTTAAAAATGTTTATCCTTGTGCACAAAGACTGCTGTTACATGCTTTAAAACGTATTCTCAACACCAGTTCTGAGCTGCATAATACCCCAAATCTTGAAGTAAAAATAATAAAAAATGAAGGCTGAAGTGTAAATTACAAAATAATACATACTGAAAATACATAACTGGTGGAATTCTCAACTGTTCCTGTGCATTGAAACTATACCACGTCACATACTACCCATCGTTCACTCCAATGCATAAAACATAAGAAACAATTAGGAGTGAAAATGACCACATCATTGTATTCAGAATCTGTTCTATAAATTAAGAGTTCTTTGCCAGCACCACTTATATTGAGTTTCAGACAAACTTGTACTCCAGTCACACCTGTTCGGTAGACCAGTCCATACTCCATTAGCAATATTCCATAAGAGCACACGCCCTTCCACTTACCATTGAGTACTAGTACTGTCTCTACCACTATGAGACCACACCAAACTCTGCCACCAAGCATGGGCTGGAGCACTGCGTCTCCCACCATGAGAGGATACCACCACACCCTGCCAAACATTATTAGGCTGTAGCGCTGCCTCACCTTCCATGAGCAGACACCACCACACCCTGTCACCTACAGTAGCAGGGGCAGCAGCAGTGCCTCTCCAAATCACTATGTAAAATACAGTATGTTAAAAAGATTGCCAAACACTCAACTTTTTTTTACATTACTTTTTTTTACATTTTAGACAATTAAACATTGCCATTAATTTAAAATGCAAGCAGAGACGAATAAGGAAGCTGCGGTCTGTTTGCATCTAAACTTTATGCCTATATTCAACATTTCGGTCCCTCTCTCGAACCTTGTACCAATACCTACCTTAGCACATTCTACCAAACCTTTCAACCATTATTTAAAGGGTAGACAGAAGAGTGTTACCACCTGCTTAGATCTAGGAACACTACAATAATTAAATTCCTCACATCTCATTTTCCCTTTGTACACTCTCTCACACAGCTTTCTCCGCACTTAATCCCATACTTTCCACTTCCCTAGCCACATCCGACCTATAATTTATTTCCCCTTCAACACAATCCATGATGGCCCAACTTCAGGGCATTTGGACATACAGTCATGCTGCCTGTGCCCTTTCTGAAGCCATTAAGATGATTATCCATAAAACCTCCATACTGATATATTAAAATGAAGGTGGTATGAATCCAAGTGTATAACATCTGACAATTAGCTAAGCAGTTAGAAACATATCTGGACTAGTTAATGTTAGGTGTATGCCTATTAAAAAGTATGGCTTGCCTTTGGTTGCACGCTTGTTAGCCGCCGATATTATTGGCATTATTCGGTGATCCTTAATATGCAGGGAACTTTCTAACTGGCTATATGATTTATCTGCTTTACTGTGGGAACTTTGATCATGATTTTCACAAAGTATAGTATTATGTTAAATAAAAATTAAGGACTTTTTAATTAAAGACAAAATTAGTCACCAGCATGAAGGCGTCTGGTTGTCTGTAGCTTTCTATGGCCCAGATTCACTAAAGGGTGCTAAGCTTTAGCACGTTTGACACCCATTCATGGTCCATGACAGCAAACAATACTTGTAAGAACAATAGATTAATGAATGGGCAAAATGTATGTATGTATGTATATCTTTATTTATATAGCGCCCACAGTGTAATAAGCATTTTACAAAAAGACAATACAATAAGTGCAACAAACAAAATCAGATAATAGAAAAGGAAATGTTTGCCCTGGAGAGCTTACAATTTAAATGGTATATTGGGAGACTTACAGAGACAGCAGGTGAGGGAATAAGTGCAGTAAATGGCAGTGCTTGACCACGATGGTTGGTAGGAGTGACGGTGGGTGTAGTATAGCCATGCGTCCAGGCTATTGAAATGCTTAATGTAAGAGGTGAGTGTAACCCCCTCTTAAAGGGTTACTAACATGGCTATTGTATGCTGGGCCCCACCCTGGGTTGCTATGGGGATCCAGATGTCATGCAGGGGTATATAAGGAGGAGGGACTATTATTAAAGGTTAGGTTCCAGGAGGACATGAGGTGAGGAGCCTCGGGCAGAGTAGATAAGTAATGTTTATAAAGTAATAGTACAGACCAGGCCCCCTGGCTTATTATAGGGACTCGTTAAGTTCGGATCCTTGAAAGACGAAATGGAGTCCTGAATAAGTAATAAAAGGAATATGGCAAGCCATAGAGGGCCTCAGAAAATAGGGCTCCTGGATGTCAGCAGATCTGCTCTAACCGCAGATCGGCATTAATATTTCTCAGCAGTGTGTGTGGAAGAAGCAGTTCCTAATCAGGTACCAGGTACCGAGCCAAGTAAGAAAGTCACACCAGGATTCCCGTAGGGGCCCGGAATAATCATATCAGTACCAATGAGGGTTCTGAAGCAACCAGACGGTCCGGGTTCCACAAAGAAGCTTGTGAGGAGCGCAGATGTCCGGGTTCCACACCTACTCAGAGCAACTAACATTTGAGTGTTAAGAGTGGGCACTGATGGATGAACTGTATTCATGTAGGTCTGTTATAAAATCCAGTATAACGTTATTAACATGTGTATAAGTGGTCCCAGTCCATAGGGACACGAATAAATGACTGTTGTATGACAAAAGTTCCTGGCGCCCATTATTCTACAACCTTGCTACTTATTACCCAGCCGCCTGAATCAAGGTAACCCGTGAGGAGTAGCCATCTAATACACCCGGATGCCGGGCCCGCAGGGTTACATGAGTTTACAGTTTGATTTGAAGGTGGGGAGAGAAGGTGCTTGGCGTATTCTGAGTATGAGGGAGCCCCACATGATCAAGTGAAATTGTCTCTTCATTTAAATGGCCCATTTCCTGTGATCACACATGTAATAATAATAACAACATGTTCTTGTATAGCGCTGCTAGTTTTACGTAGCGCTTTACAGAGACATTTTGCAGGCACAGGTCCCTGCCCCGTGGACCATACATTCTATTTTTTGGTGCCTGAGGCACAGGGAGATAAAGTGACTTGCCCCAGGTCACAAGGAGCCGACACCGGGAATTGAACCAGGTTCCTCCCAAACTCAGTGCCAGTCAGTGTCGTTACTTACTGAGCCACTCCTTCTCCCAAATATCCCAAATATCCCAAATATCCCAAATTAATCTAGCACAGAGTTTCTAATGAGGATTAATCTGTCATTTTAGGCAGTGTTAAATCACAAAAGGAACATTTTCCTGCATTGTTAGTGCAATTCAGCCCCAGGGACCTCCAGTATCCCATCCTGTAAAGCAAAGTGGGTTACTAAGGGGGTATTTATGATTTAAAGTCATTTCAAATATAATTTAAAAACCTAGATCTTAAAAACGATTACACAAATCTTTATAAATGTCACCCCTGAAAAGATGAAATATTGACACCAAAGATTTTTTTTCCCCACTTTTATGGGTGCTATAAATATAATGCATTTTGAAAATACTGGGGTTTTAAAGCAACAGTCCTCAATTTCATTTAATTGTTTTACTTACTTTAAGATACCTTTTCTTGTCTTTTCCAACGCTGTTTTTCTTTTTTAATACAAGGCTTCGTTTAGAGGATATGAGTTTGAAATATTAAGTACCCAGGAGGTTAACATGAAGCTCTCCCCATTGTCCAGTGCAGTCTAAAGGTTACCATGGTAACCTCAGAAGCGAGTGAACAAAAAATGATGGTTTTAATACTGCTTTAACCCTTTGCATGCTGGATGGGCCATGACTCCAGAGCCACAGCCCTTCCGGCACTTGGGGAGTACATGCCTGCTCCTCTGCAGCACTAATGGCTCGAATAGAAGAGGAAGATGTCCTCTTCCATTCCCTGGCCTGCTAGATCGCATTGAGCGTTCTGTAGGAGGGCACAACGCAATCGCTCCTAGAAAATGAAGAAGTAGACTATGACGTAGCTACTATATCATGAGGCCCTTGGAGTGACAGACCCCATGATGTAGAAGCTACATCAAGAGGCCCCCTAAGGGTTAACCTACTTATAGAGACAAGCAACTGGTTCTCTAGAGTAAGTGAGTTAGGCATGATTTGACTCTCCCAGTTCATCAATTAGTCCTAGATTTCATAAATGTTCACAAAAGACATGTAACTATCATACTAATCCTAATCCTAAATCTGACCGTAATTGTAACCGTGCACATCTCAGCCTAGTAGAATGGAATTCTTTAAAGTGAATGATATCATATGAGATATCTGCTCAGTTTAAGACAATTTAAACTGCTTCATGATAATGACTTGCAGTGGAGTTAGTAGCGAACTTTGAACAGTGTTTGTAGAGAAAACAGAGAAATCCTAGCATTGATGCGAGCCATGTAACAGTTTCTCTCTAGTTTAGTACAATACGAAACTAGTGATAAACTGTTACGTGGAGATTTGCCTGTTTCTATACAAATATCCAAAAAGAGTATGCACAACAGAGTTGATAACAAAAGGTTTGTTTATTGCTCAATCTTCCAATGTTTCGGTCCCATCATGGACCTTTGTCAAAGTTACCTTGACAAACGTCCATCGTGGGAGCGAAAGATTGAGAAATAAACCAAAATTTGATAGCAACCATGGTGTGCATACTCTTTTTTTTTTTACCTTGACAAAGATCCATCATGGGACCCAAACATTGGAAGATTAAGCAATAAACCAACATTTTGATAACCAACTTTGGTGTACATACTCTTTAAGCACATTTGATATATAGCATTTGATTGGTGTTTGTGAGTTTTTTATTTTATTTCCACCCAACAAATGTTTTGTACTTGTCCATTTTTCTCTTAAGCGTTCATATATATATATATTTGACTTGTTATCGGTTTCTATACCAACACTATGTTAAAAGTTTTTGATCTAAATCCACGGTAGCACCCACACACCATTGGTACCTCAACATAAATAAAACAAAGGGTAGAGCGAGGCATTTGCCACATACAAAGAGTTAGAAACGAAGGCTAGACTGTAAATTACTTGTCTGGATGACAATCTTTCTCAAGGGTACTTCAAACTCTACTCAAGACTTATAGAACATTTGAGATGTTAATGAAAGTTACAACCAAGATCAAAAATGAGATATTCCACTTTTTATCATGACACTTTTTAATACATACCCTTTCCCATTTATTATATGAATAGAATCCTAAATTTGCATCATTTCAATTAATCAAAAACCAAGGATACATTATAGTGTGGGTCATATCAGTTTTTCTCTAAGAAAATAAAGTTAAATCTTTCCTGTAACCAGCAGCTTAATTTTCATTAGGCTAGCTATTCGATAATTAGTCATGCACCATAAATCAAGCCTCCAAGTCTCCTCCAGGTTTCTTAATTGAAAATTATTGTTTCTTGGCTCTATTGTTAGAAGTGCAGTAAGTCTGAGAGTGATAGATGCTGAACCCAGCACAAACAGTTTGAAACAGTCAGAACTTGATAGATCATTGCCCTAAAGGTTCTCGTAATGGTGGGGAAGGCAGAGAATTTTAAAATTAAAGATTTGTTTTAGAAACTCTGAAGTACAATACAACTAGTTGTTAAAATCATGATTTTTTTAAAGTGACCAATTCAACCACTTATCCTTCTTATCAATGCTTAATATGACGGCACTACCAATAAAACAGTAATGTGAGCAATCACTTGATTTTAATTTTTTTGGCTGTATTAAGTCTGCTTCAAAATATTATGTTTGTTCCTGCTGATGCTTTCAATACCTTGAATAAAATGAGTGTAGACATCTGACAGACAATATGAAGAAAAAAACCAGATGGTCCTCAAACTGTTGCCCCTAGACATGAAACAATTTATATTTCTGATTCAACGCTTCTGTGATTGAGTTGGAGACTCGGCAAATTATAAAAGAAAATATTGCCATTTTACAAATTGTTGGCTGCTTATAATTTTTCTTCTGGTAAGACCAACAGACTTTGAAGTGTAGATTGTCCATGTTTACTATTCCTTAGTTAGGAATAGCCACAGGGTTTTCCACTATTCAAAGCTTGTTTCCTAGTGACCCGGCAGTCAAGATCTGATGAGAACCACAGCAGGGAGTAGTGTGAAATGCACCATAAATTTCAATGTGGGAATCAATAGATACTAAAAATCAGGGCAAAATAGTTTATTTGAGAGATCACCACTACAGTCAATACCTTTTTTCAATATGACTGCTCTTAGAAAAGAAAAGACATTAATCAATATTGAAATTGCATAACATAATGATACTTTTGTGGAGTTTACAAAATAAACAATTATTTCAAAAAAGTTACATAAAGGTATTAATCTGGTGTCCACTCTAGTGGAAAAAAAAAACATGTAGCCTAGAAACCAAATGACTGAACTGTTTTAGCCAATGAACCTGTCATAAGCAATACACATTGTGAAATTGTGTGGCAGGAATTACCCAGAGGTAAATTCTGCCTCAGTGAAACAGATCTTGAAAATTACTGGGCCACACCATACTTATTGTATTTATAGAATTTTAAACGGACTCGCTGAAATAGAGATGTACTTTACATGAAGTAAAATCGCTTGGGACTCGGACAGCTGTACAGAAGAACATTTTGTAGTAGGTAATGCAGTGATTAGATATTTTGTGCTAAATCAGCTGCTGTGTTCAGTACAGTGAACATGGTAGATAAGATCACACAATTGTGCTAGTTACATGCTCTTCTTTTCCTTAATTAAACCAATTAAAAAGAATAGATAAATAAACCTGCTTGTTTTAGTAATGTAATTTGACTGTCAACTCTCTTGCACACATTACCCTGCTTCAGATTTTATGCAAATGTTCACACATATGTTGGAACGTGAAGTGGAATTTACAGTAAGCTGTTCAAAGCATTCTTTGATCATTAAAGAGCAGATTGGGTACAATATATTGAAATTGTCCCATTGGCACTATAGATAAATAAAAGTTATTAAAGAATCAAGTATAATATATACAGATAACGAAGATGTAATTGTGTTACGTCAATTTTCAACAAAAAATAGATTAAATGAAAGATAGATGATAGCTACTTGATTAGTTTTCATTTGGAATTTGTTAAAAAACTACAAATAAGCAGGCAACGATTTTCGAAATGTTTTTGTGGAAACATGTTTTAGGTGTTTTTCATTCACAAACACAAATGTTTGGCCAGATTATTCAAGAAGAAAAATACTTGTAACGCCTTTACTTTTAGCACTCAGACGGGTGTGAGTCAGTATCAGTAGTGTAGTAGCCACCCAATCTTGGGTATGTTGACATAATAATAATAGCATATTCTTGTATAGCGCTGCTAGTTTTTAGACAGCACCTTACAGAGATATTTTGCTGGCACAGGTCCCTGCCCCGTGGAGCTTACAATCTATGTTTTTTGTGCCTGAGGCACAGAGAGATAAAGTGACTTGTCCAACGTCACAAGGAGTCGACACCAGGAATTGAACCAGGTTCCCCTGCTTCAAACTCAGTGCCAGTCAGTGTCTTTACTCACTGAGCCTTCTCCCTGATGATGGTGCTGGAAGAGTGTGGGAGCTTGTGATGTACTGAACCTGTTGCAGGCCTGTACTTCAAAAAGGTGATTCAGTACCACTGTGTCTTTATAGCCAGTGAGGGTCCCTTCCAGCGGCGCGTGATCTCTTCTCCACTCTGGAACAGTAGCTCTCAGTTCCTGTCACAGTGTGCACTTTCTCTGTAGACCTCGAACAAACCTGCTGTGCTCAGGTCCGCACAGATCTAATCTAACAAGCCTTTCCTTTTCTTAATGGCTCCTCTCCCTCATAGTCCCTCCTCTTCCACAGCCGTTATTATTGGCTGCTCTCATGTCTATCAGAGTCACATTGTAGAGGAACCTTTCAGGGGGGCAGTGTGACAGTGTGTGAGCTCACACATGGGGGGTTACATCCTGGCCTTGCTAAAAATGTTGCTGTCCCCATCAACTGGATAACGTCCTTGTGGCACGTAACATTACTATGTAATACATGTCCTTCTCTCTAAGCACATAGAATAATAGGTACAGTGGAACATACACACATACAATTTTTACATACTGCAGTACGGTTACACCACATGGTCCCACAGCTCCCAGGGTCACCAATCTTTTGAGACATAGGTACCATACATCTAGTCATACTAATCACAGACTAGTGATAGGAGAGTCATAGGTAGAGATGGGTGAATTTTTTTGGCGGATTTGGATTTGCAGGGGATCAGCCGGTTCCTTTGGTCTGCGGATTTCAGCGGGTCAATCTTAAAAAGGGCGATTCGCGTTTTTATTATTATTACCAATACACTCCGGGGATTCTGCAAACCGTGGATTGATTTGTAGAATCCAATCCGCGGATTCAACAATCCGTTGGAGGTTTACTAAATCCGCGGATTGGATTCTACAAATCTGTCCACGGGTTGTATCCAATTGTGGTTTTTGCTAAATCCACAAGGATTAAAACCGACCAAATCCGGGGCAGATTTTATACCGTAAAACGGATTTTGAGTTGAAAATGCGAATGGGTGGATTCACCCATCTCTAGTCATACTGTAGGTTAGTCTCATGGGGGGTCTAGTCTGAATACCGGGGGTACTACCGTTTTGCCCCTTGCTTTTCAGAGAATCCACATGGTACTGGTGAATCGTGTTCTGCACTTGAGGGGGGCTCATAACTATCTATTACTGCTGCATCTACAAGTTCGCTGTCCTGTTCAATGGGACCCACCATTGGGAACTCCTCTACCTCAGGGTCCAACTCAATGATGACCTCTCTCTCTGTCCTACGATCCTGCTGGTTGCATAGAGGGAACCTCTTGAGAGGTGTACCGTTCTTCCTTACCAAGGATATCTGATAGATGCCCTAACATTCTCCCTGCTTGGTATCTCTCATCCTTATCCAACTCCTCATCACTATCCTGCTTACAGTGACTTATTGGGCTAGTCCCAGAACCCTGTTCTCTGTTCAGTCGATTACTTCTCCTAGGTTGATTTGCTATTACTGGAATACTTTCTTTCTCAGGGCATCGTACTATTGGCAGAAGATAATTCCTACTGTATGTAGGTTCTTCGCTGGCCCGCTCCCTTTTTCAAGCCATACTCGATATACTGGTATTCATACCAGTCCTGGTAGTTTCTCTACTACCACATAAGTCTCTGGTTTCCAGTGATTCGCTATTTTGTGTTTACCGGGTATACCCATATTTCAGATAAAGACTCTCTCCTGAAATTGAAGCTTTTGTCCGTGTACTCTCGTGTCATAACAGCCTTTATTGCTCCGATTATTCATATCAGCCACAGTTGTGGCCAGCTTGTATGCTTCTTGCATCTGTTCCTTTAGCCTTTAGCATGTACGTGGTCGGGATGTACCATCTGCCACCACTCCAAAACACCGGTCGATAGGTTTCCCATCTGAACATCATACAGTAGAGCGAATACCCTGTAGATTAATTCCTAGTGCAGTTATACGCATGTGCTAAGTAGTGCACATGCTAACTCCATAATTTCTTCCTTTGAGTATTTAATGTGCCCATCGTATTCAATAGGGTCTCTCGGGTTGCAGATCCCCCATGTCGGTAGTAAGGTATTGTTTGATGGTTAAGGATTTCTTTATTCCACAGATGCGAAATCATTCCTTGAGGTGTCGGCTTTCAAAATCCCGCCCTTGATCGGAATGTATCCTAGCTTGTATCCTAGCTGGCACTCCATAATTAACAAAGTACTTGTCCCACAGCACATTCCTTCTGGGCACACACCTTCCACAGATCTTACAATATTCTACGACATCCCGAGCCATTCGGGGCCCATAGAATCGATCTTTCACAAATCTTAATGTCTTGTTCGTGACCAGATGGCCTTGATAATCATGGAGAGAATGTAGTACCACCTGTCTATACTTGTAAGGAAGCACCAGTTGCTTAGTTACAGTGTGGTGTGCCTTCTTGTCGACTCTGAACATCACTACTTGATCACCAGATTAACCCATTGCATTACGAGGTGTCAACGTTCAGAGGGTCTTCCAATGACCATCTTGGCCGATTTCTAGTCCCTCAAGGCTGACCATACTTCTTTCAAACCAGGGTCTGTCTGTTGTGCTCATGATAGATCCTGCCAGTTTAGTCGGGGTAACCCCTCCATAGTCAACTCTGCAGGGTGAGAGTATACTAGTACAGCAGTGGGAGATATCCCCAGACTGTAAGCCACTCTATTTAGATTTGCAATCATGATCTGTCTTGGCACCTTAATTTGCTTGCACAATGTGGGTACTCCAGCTGCTGCAATTTCTATCCAATGCACAGACATATCTCGAGCATCCCTGTGAATCTGGGACAGAGCGTCAGCATCAATATTTTGTTTCCCTGGTCTGTACTTCAGGCTGAAATTATAGGTAGCCAAGGTCGCTAACACCTGTGTCAAGTGGCATCCAACTTCATTGATGATAGAATTTAGTTGAGTGGGTTGTTGTCTGTGTGTACTACAAAGGTGGCTCCATACAGTTAGTCTTGCAGCTTGTCCATTACTGCCCATTTGAATGCCAATAATTCTAATTTGTGCACTGTGTAATTCCTCTCTGAAGGCACAACACCCAGCTCATGAATGCTATGGGTCTCAGGATCTCAGGGTGCTCCTGATACAACACTGCTCCTAACCACTGTAGGCTGGTATCTACATGAAGCACATAGGGTTTTTGTGGCTCAGAAAACATGAGTACTGGCACATTCATAAGATGAGCCTTTATGCTTGGAAAGCCTCTTCGTACTTAGGAGTCCATCTATCTCCAAATGACTCAATCATTTTGAAATAGTCTTGGCTGGTGGCTCCGGCAGCCATACTGCATCCTTTGGGTGGTGGATAGCCTTTGTTTAATTGCATCAATGGCTGTACTATGGCTGAGAAACCGTTCATGGACCGTCTGTAATATCCGCAGAAACCCAGAAAAGATAATAATTCTGTTAATTGCTTGGGCCTCAGCCAGGATGCAATGGCCTTAATTTAGATGGATCTGTAACCACTCCTTTTTCAGACACAATGTGTCCCAAATAAATGACAAATGTCCAGCAGAATGTAATCTTGTCCAGTGACAATTTTAGTCGACTCTCGCTCAGTCCATCTACAGTAGTACCTTCATCAGACGGGGCCTCGTGTTCCTCCAAGGTCTTTCATAATACTTTTTGGTCATCTAGGTATACCATACTTCTAATAAGTTCATGTCTCATACCACATGTACCATTAGTCTTTGGAAAGAAAATGGGGCCCCTCACACTCCTTGGGGCATGCACCCAAATTGGTACAACCCCAATGGGCATATAAAAAAGTATTTTCTTTATCTTGTTTGCACATTGGGATCTGGTAATATCCACCGTTGAGGTACAAGACCGAAAACCATTTACTTCCGATGAGGCAATCCAATGCATCCTCTATTCGTGGAATGCTAAAATTATCTGGACAGGTCCCTTTGTTCAGTGTGTAAGAATCAATGCTCATTCTTACCGCTGTATTTTTCTTCTGGTCCACCACAATGGGTGATGCGTAAGGGCTCCAGGATTCTGAGATTATGCCAACCTCCATTAATTCCTGGAGATTTATTTATTTATTAAAATGTTTTATGAGGAAGTAGTACATTGAGGGTTACCTCTCGTTTTCCAGTATGTCCTGGGCATAGAGTTATGATGACAAATACATTGTTACAAATACATAGTTACATAAAGTAAACAGGGTAATACATTATATACAAGCCATTGCATGCACAGTTAAAGAAAATATATTTTATATAGGCATATGTAACAGTTACAGACCAGGTTAAAATGTGAGACAGCTTTTGTTTTGAAAGAACTTAGACTGGTGGCGGCTGTGAGAATCTCCAGTAGATTGTTCCATTTGTGGGGTGCACGGTAAGAGGAAGAGCGGCTGGATACTTTGTTTAACCGTGGGACCATGAACAGTCTTTTGGGGTGAGATCTCAGGTGATAAGTGCTGTATGTGCTAGGGGTGAGGAGCTGGTTCAGATAGGCGGGTAGCTTTTCCAGAAAGTAGTTGAAGGCAAGACAGGAAAGATGAACTTTGCACCTAGACTCAAGTGATTACCAATCTAGTTCTTTGAGCATTTCTCAGTGATGTATGTTGTAGTTGCATTGGAGGACAAAGCGGCATATTGAATTGTAGAAGGTATCGAGTTTGCTAAGGTGAGTTTGTAGTGCCGAGCCATATACTATGTCTACATAGTCTATAATTGGTATTAACATCTGCTGTGCAATGTGCTTTCCCAGCAGACTTAGGCTGCACTTATAGAGCCCGCGACGGCGACAGTGCTCCAAAACAAAACAATTGACTCTGTTGCGAGCGCTTATAGTAAGCGCGATGGGCGACAGAGCGACAGAGCGACCAAAATTTTGGAAGACGGGTAAATTTGATTTTTCAGAGACTGTCGCCACATGTGACTGTCTCTGAACCAATCAATGACCCCGTCGCTAGCGACGTCGCTGAAAGTTAGATAATAACTTTTGCGGGTGGCAACAGCGACGGGTGACGTCATTGGTCACGTTGCCATCGCCAGCACTATAAGCGCGACCATAGGTAGGATTTGTTCCTATAAAGTACACCTAGTTTGGCATAGGTTTTGTATGTCAGGGTATCAATGTGCAACCCAAATGTTAAATGGGAGTCAAACCATATGCCCAAATATTTGAAACTAGTAACAGGGGCTAGGGTGGTATTAGAGTTAGTTCTGATCTGGAGCTCATTCATTGGTAATTTTAGAAATTTTGCCTTGGTCCCATATTCCATTGTTACAGTCTTGTCAGTATTTAAAAACAGTTTGTTTTAGGAAATCCAATTTTCAAGTCTCAAAAAGTCAGATTGATGTACGTGTCCAAGGTCAGAGAGGCAAGTGCTGTGTGCATATAAGATTGTGTCAGCCACATACATGTGTATTGAAGCTCCCTTACAAGCTGTAGGAAGATCATTGATGACCACTGAGGAGAGTAGGGGCCCCAGAACAGAGCCATGAGGGACAACACAGGTGATATCCAAGGGGTTGGAGTTAGTGACTGAGATAGACACATGTTGAGATCTACCTGATAGGTAGGAATGATACCAGCATGCTTCCCTAGTCCAGAGCACTGGAGTTTGTTAAGCAAGATAACATGATTAACAATATCAAAAGCCGTTGCAAAATCTAGGAATATTGCACAAGTGAGTTGTCCCAGTTCCATTCCACACTGGATTTAATTGCAAACTTTTAGCAGGGTAGTTACGGTGGAGTGGTTGGGGTGAAATCCAGATTGGAATTGGCTAGGGAAATATGTCTTGGTATAGTAATCGCTTAATTGGGAGTGAACACATTATTCCATGACTTTGGATAGTACTGGGAGAAGAGAGATTGGCCTGTAGTTTGAGACAGTGTTTTGTGTCCCCACTTTTGAAGATTGGGACAACTCTGGCAGTTTTCCAGGTCTTAGGGATATGGCCTGCAGACAGAATAGAGATGATTAGAGAGGCAAGCTGTTTGCAAAGGCTTGGGCACCAAGTCTTAGGAATTTAGCTGGCAGTAGTTGAGGTCAACATTGGCTGCTTAATTTTAATTTGAAGAGCAGTTATGTAATCTCCTCTTCAGATACTGGGAGAAATTGAAAATTGTGGGCAGTGTTGGGAGTGGGTGGGTCTCTATGGGTACTCCCAAAATGAGACTCATGTTTGTTGTTCAGGTTGCGTTTCACTAATAAGTTAGTAGCACACCCCACTAAGTAATAATTGAATGCATTTGCAATGTCACTGGGATTTGTCAAAGTAATATCATCCTTAATGATATTACATGGCTGTTGATGGCTAGAAGGCTGGAATATATTGTGGATGGCGTTCCATAAATTAGCTGGATTGAATGTAGTCTGTTGAAGATTGTCAGCGTAATATTGTGCTTTTGCTTGGTTTCATTGCCTTTGTGCACATATTCTGCAGACATCTGTAGCTATTAAGATCCAGGGTAATGCCAGTTACTTTGTAGCTTTCCATCAAGGAATCCCTGAGATTTTAGAGCGATATAAGGTTGGTTGTTACACAAGGAAGGTGGGTCCCCATACTCTTATTCTGTGTATTATAGCATGGGTATCACAGAGTATTAAGAACTCGGATTTGAAATAGTCAAGTTTGGAATCAGGTTTGGGAATTAAGTCAATTCTGTTCCAAGGGCACTTGGTAAGATCAGCCAGAAACTGTTGTGTGTTTAAGTTTCTAAATATTCTAGTGAGGAGAACTTTAGGGCTTGATTGGGGTGGTCTGATTTTCCTTACACAGTACACTATTGCATGGTCACCGAAAATGTCAGGTAGGATGCCAAAGGATTGGATTCTGCTAGGACTAGAGGAGTGAATCCAGTCTAGCAAGGAATGGTTGTGAGATTTCAGGTTTGTTCGTGTGGGTTGGGAAATTAGTTGCGTTAAGTGACTTAAGTTCTATCTGGATTTTCTTGTTTTTAGGGTCGAGCCAAAGGTAGTTGAAATCCCCAAGAACAAGCAGCTCACTCTTCTCATTCAGAGTGGAAATTGAGCCAAGAAACTGTGATATCAGTTAGGGACTGTAGTGGGGCTTTAGGGGGGCGGTAGATGCCAGCAATAAGAATAGGCTAAGAAAATGGGAGGCAGATTTTGCCAACTTCAATTTCAAAAGAGGTTGGGCTTGGAGGGCAATTTAGGAGCATACATTGTAAGATGTCTTCAATATAAAATAACACCCCTCCTCCCTCTTTGACCTGTCTTTTCTAGAATCAGAGTATCCCTGAATGGCGATAGTTGCATCGAGGGTTTTAGGAGTTAGCCATGTTTGTGTGAGAATGATGACTTTGGGTTTATGCGTAAGGCACCATGCCCTTAGTTAATCTAATTTGGCCAGCAGTCTCCGGATATTTATATGGGGGACAGATAGCCCTTCTTGGAATTTGAAAGGGGTGTTCTCAGGGCATTCAATGCGGTAATGCAGTGGTTCTCAAAACTCTTTTTTGTTAGTTCGCCTTATTTATTTATTTTTATTAGGGCCTGGTTTAGATGTAATTGAAAAATAGTGGTGTTAAAATGTTAGCGCTGCACCATCGCTATTTCGGCAAGTTGGATCCAATATAGTGTTAGGAGTGTGATAATGCGGCCTTAGATTAGCACCCCTGGCTATATTGTGTCATTTTAATGTCTTTCACAACCACATGTCATGGATGCAGCCAGGATATTTAGCAACCATATTGGTGATGATAAGTGAAGCATCACAAATGAGCTCGACATTTTTTAAATGAAAGAGTGTCTAGGCTATGTGGGCACAGTCCACAACTCACAACACGTGTGGAAAGTGCGCTAACTGGTATAACTATTGCTTGGTGTCAGTAACAGCCTGTTGAGCCCAAAGGAATTTGATGAATCGCTTAATTCTAGTGAGCAATGCCCTTAATACCTGCTACAAAATGGGAGAAAAAGCAGGTTTGTACATGAAATAACCCTGTAGCACAAAAATGCAATACTGTCAGTGGAGGGTTAGCTGTTCTAATATGTATTTTACTCTCTATGTCAAGGGGGTATCTGTGGAGCACAACCGCAGCTGGACGATAAAAGACTCATTATTTGGAAAGACTCCTTAGAGCGCATATAGGGACAGAGCACCATTTTCACCCTGGACTGTACTCTCTATATCAGCCTGAATAAGCTCCAAAATGTTCATGAGGATGTGAGGTGTTAGAAGATACCTCAGTCTGGAGTACCTTATCAGGCATATCAAATACATTAACTCTAGCCCTATACATTTGTTCCCCATCTTCTCCTGGAATCAGGACCCTAATCTATTCGCAAGAATATCAAAAATTGCCAGGTAGCGTCTCCACGGCAATAGAGGGGAAATTGTATGCTGCAAATGCTGGGCTCTTAAAGTGTAGTATGATAAGCACCTGGACACTATAGGCGAATAATTATGAAGGGGTCTTAAATTAAGATCTGACCGGTGCTAATTACCACATGTACTCCCATGTAGATCTCATTTAAGAAAAATTAGGAATAGACACAGCTCTGCTCTGTGTGTGGAGTTGTTATATGAACAACCCCCACGCAAACTGTCTTTTGCACCTATTTGTGGCCTGCTGTAAATTGGGGGTCTTGTTTTTATGAGTAGCAAACTGGTCCTTTGCGCCCACGCTACGACTGGACTGTGGTTATCCACTTCTAAATTGGCCCCGTAGTCTCTAGTGTTATCTGTCTCATCTATTGTATCTCCATTAGACTTCAATATTTGTCTGCCCTTTGTGGAATAAATCAATATAGAAAGAAAGTGATTTAGTCACATGGTGAATGCAAGTGAGTGAAAATAGGACCAAGGACATAGGCATGGTTATCCAAAACGAATCCCTTATCTACCATTCCACACTTACTATAGGGAACGTTTGCACTCAGTTTTAAGCAAGTTATTAAAACTTATTCCATAAATATATTAATCATTTGTGATTATATATATCCATATATATGTCTACAGTAGTTTTCATTGACTGCAATAATGAAATGATCAATAGTGGTAATTTGTTCACTCTCTATATGTCTACACAAGCCTGTAGAGATGTCTCTACAATAAATTATTTTTGAATTCAGAGAGATTTTCATATCTTGAAGTGGCCAGTCAGGGAATCCTTCTAGCCCTCTTCTTGGCTTGTCAGTGAATTTTGGGTTCTCCACCTTCAGTACAATTCTACATCTCACATTCTGCATACTGCTCTCTTCATCTACTGCTCACAGTCTCCCCTTTTGATTGATATGCTCCAGTGCCTTAATATTAGAACTTGAGCCAAGATACACTTAAATAATGAAGGACATTTTGTCACAAGGCTGGATTACATGTGCTGTTGAGAGATCTTAACATTTTGTTCAAGAAAGTATCATAACACAGATACCTTAGCGTTTCATGATGCTATTTTAGTCATATCTAAAAGTATTCAGCACTGCTATTAGATCAGAGTGAATTAAATGTAATTAGCATTAAGTAACAATGTTATGTCTTGTAAAAACAAGAATAATGAACCATCTCATCCATCTAATAGGGAACATTTCCCCTACAACTACAAAATAACATTGCAAGGAACTGAAACAGTTATTCTATTTGAGGCGTTTGAAAGAGAAGGATGGGTAGCCATTTTGGTACTTCTATTTAGAAAAGTAATAAACAACAGAAGGAGTAGATAGTATGATACCTTTTTGGGACCAACAGATAGTTGATAAGTTATAAGCTTTTGAGTTTTGAACGTTTGTAACGTCAACCATCTATCTATTGGACCAAATAATGGTATCGTAATACCTACTCCTTCTCCCTCATTTATTTCTTTACTACATTTAATGTGTCGGCGTTTAGTTTTAAATATTCAACGCATTTGTATGGTGGGCAAGATAAAAGTTTGTTTGAATGCCATGATCCTCTCTAATTAAATGTATAGGTTTATTTGTAAAGTTTCCTGCAGGTGGCATTCATTTCATCTAATTCTCAACTGGATGAGAAAGGGACCATTTTGTCTTTCAACTTGTGTTTCATAAATCATACAAATTAGTCAGTAATTTATATATATATATATATATATATATATGTATATATATATATATATATATATATATATATATATATATATATATATATATATATATATATATATATATATATGTAAATAGGAAGCACACACACAACACATCATGCTTTGCAGTTAGTATAGCAATATCTGAAAAACAAGACATTCAATGAAGTAAAAAAAAAATAGAACTAATTCAATTTGATAAAGTTGGGTAACATTTTTGCTGCATCAATTATACAAAATGTCACAAATAACATCTGTTTTATTATTTGGTTTGTAGACATTTCACATTATCTTTTAGTAGAATTAACAGTATTACAAGACAGAACGGTTGTCAGAAACTTATATTGGACAGATATATGCTATCATATTAAACTTGCGCCATTTGGAGAGTTAGCCTTTTATTTAATTGCATTGGATAATTCACTAACGCGTCATGTGGTAGTAACTGTCTGCTCACACATCTGCTTCTTCATACATGTGGCAGAGCACAAATTAACTTTTTTTCTTTTAATGGTTATTTTAAGGACACCAATGTATGCTTCTCTTAAGTAGTGTGGATATCTATCAGGGACAGTTGTGACTGCTGTTTAGAGATCAGATTGTTCAAAACTGACAAATACAGCCAGTTTTCTGAAATCCCCATTACTGCCCAGTCTACTTCTGCTCAAATAAAACATGTTTAAATGGAGCCTGTCAAGTTAGGTTAAAATGAAAAGGTTGACCTTGTGGAAGTAAGTTTATACCCTGGGGGCACATATTATTCAATTTACTCCAATCAATATTTGATGGCAATAGTTATTGAATGATTTATCACCTATAAAATACATATTGTTTTTCTTACTCCTTCCTTGCTAATAACATTGAGTAGTGTTGGATGATTTTGCGTGTGCTATTTATCAATACTGCCAGTTCAAATCATTCCGATTGGATCATGTGACATCATAATATATTGCGATCCGTTTGGATTCAGGTAGTATCATAACGTCCTCTAGTTTTAATGCTCACGACTAGAGATGTGTGAAATTTTCACAGCACTTTGCAAAATATATTTCAAGCATTTTGAAATGTTGCCAAAATCTGCAACATTGATCCAAAGCTTAAAATAGAACTTTTGGTGGGGAGAGCAAGGGGAGAGCAAGGGAGAGCAAGGGAGAGCAAGGGAGAGCAAGGGAGAGCAAGGGAGAGCAAGGGAGTCAGTCCTATGTAGTAGAGTATTTATCGACCTATATCCCTCCAAAACACTCCTCTATGTAACAGGTGGAGAGAAAGCTGGGAAATAAACCTATTTGCCTATTCAAATTAGCTTATTTACCAAGTACAGTATCTCTCAGGCATCTCTCCACATCTCTCTTTCTCCCTCCCTTTCTCTCTCCCTCCCCCCTCTCTCCCTCCCCCTTCTCTCTCTTCGCTCTCTTTCCCCCTTTATCTCTCTCTCTCCCCCTCTCTCTTCCCCCCTTCTCTCTCCCCCCTCTCTCTCTCCAACCTCTTTCTATCCCTCCCTCCCTCTCTTTCTATCCCTCCCTCCCTCTCTTTCTCTCCCCCCCCCTAATTTGCATATGAATGTTGTGTGGTTGCCTCGGAAACCTGGTCTGAATGAGGGCCTTGAGGAGAGGTTTGGGAACCAGTTGTATTTGGACTAAGAATTTACATTATAAACCACATTATTCTTCTTTAGCTTCTTCTTCATGTTCCTTCTCATTTTTTCATATTATTGCTGCTACTTTTTTTGCATGGTGATGGTTCTGCGCCAGCTCATTCTGTGTCAAGCATGTACATCCCTTGCATTATTCATAATTACTTTGAAAATGTATCTGCAATGCATATTATGTGATATGCATTTGTATACATACTGTAAATCAATTACATTCACATCCAAAACAAATTTGTAAAAGATGGCTGTTTAATTTGTCTTTGACAGATACAATGCAACTTATTATCATTTTAAGAGGCTGATGAGTATTCCTTCTACCTTTTGCAAATATGCCCTTGTGATATGAACACATACAGCATGTTTCTGTAGAACACAAAAATGAGAAGCATCGACCACTAGTTAATGAGACTAAAAATTCTATTTTTCTAGAAATTAAAAATAATAAAGGATATTTTCTGATTATCTTGCACTAGAACTTTTATTTTATTTTACATTCACAATACTTTGATTAAAAGGATTTTGTTTCAGCGTAGCTAAAAATACCATAATACAGTGATACGGATCTTTAAGAACATTAAGTGTGGATGCTCAGTGGGGTGTTGTCTTCAAAGCAAGTGGAAAATCCTCGAAGGAACGTGTTACTACAACAACTGTGAATGGTTAGGAATCAGTGGTTGAAAGACATAGTACAAACCTTGGGTGCCCTACACCGGCATCATTCAATTGTAGACACTGACATGTTATACAATAACATAAACATTCATATGCTCTAGAATCATAATATGTATCACTCTTTTTGCACCTTTTAATGGCTAGAACAGGTTTTTTTTAACCTTTCTTTCGTTAAGGAACCCTATAATTATATTGTGGAATTCTGCGGAACCCCAACCCTCTCTAATAGCGCGCCTGAGATTAGATGTATTTTAAGGGACCCCAACCCTCTCTATTAGCGCATCTGAGATCAGATGCATTGTAAGAAACCCCAACCTTCTCTGATAGCGTGTCTGAGATCAGTAGCATTGTAAGGAACCCCAACTCTCTCTAATAGCGTGGCTGAGATTGGGTCATTGTAAGGAACCCAACCCTCTCTAATAGCGCATCTGAGATCAGATGCATTGTACGGAACCCCAACTCTCTCTAATATCGTGGCTGAGATTGGGTGCATTGTAAGGATCCCCAACCCTCTCTAACAGTGCGTCTGAGACCAGACGCATTGTAAGAAACACCAACCCACTCTAATAGCGTGTCTGAGATCAGATACATTGTAAATGTTTCAATATTTGGTAGAATTTTCAAATGATCTGAAAATTGCAGAGAACCCTTTAGGGATGATGGCGGAACCCAAGGGTTTCTAGGAAAAACACTGGGCTAGAATATGCATCATTTACAGCTATTAACAGAGACCGGAAATCCTAAATACATGAAATTAGGTTGTGAGTTAAAATATTTTAGCCATCCTAAATAGTTTTATGCAAAGGTTTGCTGACTCTGTTTATCCTTAAGCCAGTTTGAAAAAATAATAGTGTTAAAGAAACTGGAAGAGGCCTACTGAAGGTAAGTGAGATATTTAAAAAATGATTGACTGTTTTAACCATGCAATAGGTAAAAAAAACATAGTGAGTAACTTCAAATTATTAAAAAAAAACTCTGCTATCTATAAATGCAGGCAACATTTCAGCAACTGTCCTTGTATTTTATGTAAATAATTCTAGTTTTTTAAGATTACTATGCATAACTTAATAAATCAATAAATTACACATTTGTCTTATTTGACAGCAGTGCATATTGTTTAAATTCTTCATGCAATATCCTGCTGTTCGCCTGTTGCGTGATATGCGGACTGGTTTTGAACCCTTGAACTCTGGGAGAAGGCGGGACTTATATAAGGTTGCCATCTGAACTATGTTAAGAGGCGAAGAGCAGCTTTCCCCTTAATGACACGCCTTTCTGTTTAACAGTTGGTGGGAGATTAAAATAATCTAGGTGGATAAAACAAGTTAATGGCTAAAAGAATACTTAACTGTTTCCTCGCCTTCCATTTCCAATGAGAGGAAAGGCCTCTTTCGAAAAGTTTCAAATTGCAAAGTATCTTGCAACAAGCCCACAGAAAACATATTGGGCTTATCTATTATTTTTTATGAATACCAACTCAACATGGAGTCTACTCTTGACCCCCCTAATGTACTGTCCAGCCTGTTTAGTCATCAGGTGCTGACATTCTGAGTTACAGCCATATTAATTGCTTGATAAAGGCGATAATCCCTTCTCTTTGAAGCCCCTTGGCTGATTTTTAGGCAGTACTTCAAAAGCAGCACACAACTGAAGAGGCATATTTCCAACTTGCAGAGAACCATCACAATTTGTCCCATCTCCATCATACACATTTGGGTGTGCAACTAATAGTGTAGTTTCGCACTGGTTCAGACTTCTTTGCAAGAATCTTAAAATAAACATGTGATCTCATCTAAGGATGGCTATTCAGATTCAGGTAAGATTTTCGCTTTAGACATCTTAACTTTACACTAAGATCCCACAACCTCCAAACATCCCCTAGATCACGAATTACAAAGTAATGTGTTGCAGTCCGTTCCAGCATTGTATATCTCTGTCAAAGCATATAAGTGAAATATGCATACCATAACCATGTGTTTATTGGACAAATAACTGATAAAATACTGAACAGGAGGGTTAAGCTGTATACAATATTTCCCAGCTACGGAACTGGTCACCTGTTGCAAATCGTGGCAATTTCAAGAGCAGCAAACCATGTGACAAAATCCTGACAGCTTCATAAATTCAATCTATGTAATTAATTTTCTTACTGTCTAAAGAAATATTTCACGCATTAGACATTCTGCCTGTTGGTTTGCTGTTCACTCAACTGTTTTCCTATGCACTTTTGTGCTGCAGGGACATTCTCATAGAGGTTTTGCCAAATATACTTAAAAAGTATTTCAGATCAAAGGGGAACACTTTTGTATTGCCCTACGAGATTGTCATTCACTTTCCTTATGTATCATCTGCATGGAATTTCAATGTCATATAAGGCTTTGTTTTGATGACCCAGGCGGACATTAATACCAGGCCAAAATGCACCTTTAAACAACCAATCAGCCAAGCTTTGAATATTAGTGTATTCAAAAAATCGCCAGTTAGAAAATGCTATCCTCTTGGAGTCAATTTGAATTCTCTTTCAAGTAAAATGCAACAAGATTTGAGTCCAGTAGCTTTACACAGTTATTTAAAATATGAGATGTCAGAGGAATACAACTTTAATTGTTGCATTATACAGTTTCAAGATGAAAACAATTTAGCCTAATTTCATATGGTCTTTTGTGTTTTCCTGTACCATATATGTGTACTTGTAGTAGCGTTCCCAACTGAACATTTTAACTTGTGTCTCTATTCATTTAGAGGTCATGGCTTATAATAGCTGGAATAAATATACAGAACCTCTGTGAATCCTTTGCAATCACTGTGCTTGTTAGCGTAGCAGAAGGTACAAGAAACTGCAAAAGGCATAAACATCTTTTGCGTAAACGTAGTGCCAAGCATTTGTCTTTAGGAAAATAATTTAACAAACCACATTCAAAGACCACAAGAGATTTATTTCAATAGACTCGACTGCAGAAATAAGAACCTAGAATTTATGTGCCAAGAATAGCATTGATCGTTTAGTAAGAGCTAATAAAAATATAAACACAAGGCTATCCAGCAATTGTTATTCTTTAGGAAAATGCCTAGAAAATTCATGAGCAACAGCGCCCTCTACGTGTGGCATTTCTGTAATTAGTAAAGGAAAGATACAATACCCGTGAGTATGTTTGTATGTCGTCTACAGGTAAAACAAACACACTCACGGGTATTTTATTATTGCAGTACTGTGTATGTTGCAAGGATTCTTTTTTAACCATTACAACCTAAACTCATAACAAGATAAGCGTGTTAGGAATTACTGAAAAAATAATGGTAGCGTTATTTTCTGCAAAGGATGTTTAAAGGCAAATACCATTTAACTCTGTCAGTTCTGTGGAGGTCTGCAGTACCATTACACTTTTAAGAGTGCCCTAACTAGGTTACATCTTCTGTTTCGTGTACTGGTTATTCACCTACCTAGGGAGCACCCCCATCACACACTATATATTGAGCTGCTGCAGGGGTTACCTCCCAAGTCTTCGAGGTCTGCAGTACATCGCAGGTCATTCTATTATTGTAAGGCTTGAATGGTCTTATCATTCTTATCATTTACAATGTAAGTTCCTCAAAGCAGACACTTTCCCTATTGTAAGAGCAGGTGATAACCTATTCATATAGCTGTTTCACATATTATGTTAATTTTGCCTTAGCATATTTCAAATCAGACTACAGTGCATTGTGTTGTCACAATATAAATAAACGATAATGATAATAATTAACAGTGTTCCAGTTAGCGTAGCATATGGGAAACAAACCTTAACTTATATAAACACAGAAGTCTCCTTTATCAGATCTAAAAATGTGTAATTAGCTGTACATTCTTAGTCGTATCTGATATTCTTCATTGGAGTAATATGAACGTTTTTTTGTTTTTCTTTTAGATACGTGCATCTTTTAAGACTACAGGACAGAAGTAAATAATGTATTCTGTCTAGGTGACATTTGCAGAATTATAAAGACACGCACTCTACTTAGACTATCTGGAAAATAATTAAAAACATCGATAATACTGAATGTCGCAGAGCCCCACTACTTCTGTCAATCCAACTTCCATCTTCACGTATAAAAACTTATATATTTAAATAGTCTCTCGTTATCTGGACCTAACAGAGTTAACGTAGCATATGTCAGTTCAGTTGTACTCTGCTTCAATTAACTGCATGGCTGCTTCTCTTTAATGTTTTCTTGACCAATGATTACTAGTTAAGCGATTACTGATTATTACAGTTTATCAATGCACACTAGATTTCAAAGCGTATTTACAATGAAAGTTGAATCAATTTTAGCCCACTGTGTTGTATCTAAAGCCAGCTGAAGCCCAGATAATGTGAAACGTGGATGATGCCTTTGCCCATAGAATTGTAAACGTAGACACAGAGAATGCTGGGTAAAAATGAGATATGTACTGTATTGGTTGGGTCAGTGTTTTACAAACCGTCGCAGTCCTTCAATGGGTTAAAACCAAGGCTAATGAAAACACTGATGTTAAAGCAGCAATCAGTGCTGTTCAATATTTGTATTTTTTCTTACCTGAACCTGGGGGGTTCCCTGGAAATGCTCTGTGGTACCCCGACCTCCAGCTCCCACCTCCCACCCCCACACACACACGTCCCCAGATACCATGCTAACAGCACCAAAAATGGCTGCGGGGTCACGGTTCGCTCCGGAGGCCAAAACACCTCGATGTGGACCCCGCGTTGTGTTCATTTTTATGAAACGAAAAAATAATTCAACGTCTTTTTACTGCTAATACGGGGTAACCAGAGGTCGGGGGACCACATATGAGTTCTTATTAAGACCTGGTTTAGGTAAGCTTAAAAAAAAAATAGTTTTAGTGGGAATTGCTGCTTTAACTGTTTACACCAGGGGTGGCAAACTCCAGTCCTCAAGGGCCACAAACAGGTCAGGATTTCAGGATTTTCCCTGCTTCAGCACCGATGGAGCAGTCTTCGAATGAGACACTGATTGAGTCACCTGTGTTGATTCAGGGATATCTGGAAAGCCTGACCTGTTGGTGACTCTTGAGGACTGGAGTTGGCCACTCCTGGTTTAAACCAACCTTTCAAAATGATGGTAGAGGTTTCTTTGAAATGATGGCTATTTTATGCAATGTGCAAGTTTAAAGTAAACCTTGGACCTGTTTTTACTATTAACAGCAAAATCTATGCAAGGTACAAAGGTCTATACGTGGTATTTAAAGGTGTAACTAGAAAAGTGCAATTATCTTAACATTTGCCTGGCAAAAAGTTTATTTATTTATTATTTCACTTTTTGCAACATTCTTGTAGAAGTTCACATTTCACCAATTTCGGCGATTTCACCAGAAGGTTGACAAAATGCAACCAATTTAGCAAAAACGCTAGTATACAAAGAGCCACGTTACCGTGATAATTTACATTTCAATGCATTGTGATTTTTTTGTGTGAAGTCTAACGATTTTTGATAAAAATGCTTCTTTTAAAAGAAAAAAAAATAGGCCAATTTCGCCTGGTCCAGCATAGATTTCACAACATCTGTAGATGTAACTTTTGCCAGATAGTAAACAAGAATTTGTTAATGTCATCATATTATGCGTCTACACCGGCCATTTGCTTTCTTTTGACACTGTAGCACTTAAGAGTTATCTGAAAGTCTGTGCTGAATTGTTTAGGGGGATTTAGAGGGGAAAAATGTATAAAATTAACACTATTTTTCTGCCAGGAAATACTAGTTTTGCTACTGATCTCATGAAATGTGAAAAGTAAACATTTAAAAGGAGTGCGGAATATTAAATATACTTTATTTACCTGATGGCTTTTTCGCAATTTGCTAGGGTTGCCCTTTAAATGATTGAGATTCATAAATGTCATTGTTCCCAGCAAAAGGGGTTGAAACACTATGCATTTGTGTATGAATATATATTTTTATATGTAGATAAATAAATAATATAACAACAAGCGTGACACTAACCATAATTAGTATGACGTGTGTAAATGAATTATTTATGAAATATATGTTTATATACAGTATGCACACAATATCTATCTATTTATCTATCTATTTATCTATTTATCTATCTATCTATCTATCTATCTATCTATCTATCTATCTATCTATCTATCTATCTATCTATCTATCCGCACAGTGAAAATAATACATTCTCTTCATTTTAGCCACATCTCATTTTGAGTAATCGGGTACGATTACCTCCCTAATTATCTTAAGCACTTCTGAAGCTTAATACAGTCAATGCAAAAAAGAAAATCAGCTTTTTTTGTCTAAAATATTTGAGTTAATATACCTGAATAAAACACCGTACAGTCAGCACGCGTCCAGTGCCAATAATACCATTTGCCCATATTCTGCTTGTGAAGTACTGTAGTGTTTTTAGCATGATGATTAACCTCTTCAGTGCCGAACTGTTCTAACGCGCACTGCATTACACCCCTCTTCAGCACTGTTGGGGCTACAAGAAAATAACTGACATTGAATCCCCCTATAATGTGAGAGAATACATCTGAATCAACATTAACGTCTTCAGTGCTGAGGTTCCTGCACACCGTGGCTGGCCTGTTCAGCACCGTCGGTGTTAATCCGTGCAGCATATAGCAAGGACGACACGGCTGCAGCTCAGATTACTTTGTCCAACTCAAGAGCAAATTAAAGTAGTGGAAGAATGGTGCAAATAATTGTTTTTTTTTCCTGCTCTTTGCTTGTGACTGTTGTAATCATGGTGGCTGATTTACAAATGTAGGCTTGAAGGTTTCTCAGCTTCCTGCAGTGTGGAAGACTGTTACTTTGGCACTCACACTCATGCCTTTGTAATCACCACTCAAAACTGTGCCCTAGTACTTCCAATTCCCAGTCTCTTGATTGAACACCTCATTCTGTGCTAACAAGGTGTCCAAGGATTTATTTTTTTAACGCAGACCGCAGTCAGAAAAATTGTTAATGGTTCTTCTCATTAACAGTCGCTCCGCTAGTTTGGGTAATTTGGTTACTCCCTAAATTGTAGTTTGATTTTTTTTTGCTTCCACTCAAGGAACGGTGATAAAAATTGAGACAAGTGACATTTACAGCTGGGGACCTGGCATCAGTGGATACTATATGGGGTCATTGTGCTGCACTTCATGGTATTAATGGACTATGGTCCTTTTGTATAACAAGCATAGCAGTAAATTAATGCTGATGCCTTCACCTGTAACACAGCACATATTTGTACATAAATAGATGAAAATATTTGGGAAGTACATACATATTAAATGTATTTACAATGTTTATTTTAGCATTAATGGGACTGCTGTTTGTACTGTATAAGTGAGCGACAAAGCTGTTATATTTAGAAACTTTGTAAATGATTATAAAATCCACAAAAGCCTTTTGCACGTGACGCTTGCATGAGGAGACGCAGAGCTAAACTTTAATGGTTTGAAATGTCCAATTTGGCGATGTGTATTGACTTAAGACATACTTAACACATTTTTGTTAATTGAATTAAATTCTATCCACTGCATAACGTTTGTAACATTCAAAGTAAGAGTAGTGGGCTTTTTCACTGGCGTTTTTTTGTCTTGGTTATAATCCTAAAAACAAAAGTTGTGTTTTTTCGGTTTTGCTGAAAATCGAGTCCTTTTGGAATTTTTTTTAAAATTATGGAACAAAAAATAGGAAAACTTTTTTTTTCTCCATTTTTGCAAAGTTTGTAAACTTCAAACTCTGTCACAAAAGTTTGCAAGTTTTTCCATTCGCTAACTCAAACGTTCGCTCAGTTTTTTTTTAAAGAAAACAAAAAAAACTGCAAACACCCAAAAATACTTAACAAACAAACCTCGAGGTGAGACGCTCTCTGGTTTTGCTCATATTTCTTTTGAATTTGAAAATATGCTCACGAAATTCGACTCAAACTACCAAACAAACTTCAAAGTTCACACTGCCACCCCCCAGCTCAAACCACAACTTAGTTAGCTACATATTTATAATATTGTCGTTCATCAGTACATACATTTGTTCAAAACGTACAACTTTATTTTAATGCAATGCTCACCCTTTTCTAGAAGCTCACCTTGTGCGTCTACGTATTCTCTATTTCTTATATTCACTGTGTCACACCAATCTGTTGTCAATAAGACAAAATATATTTTATGGAAAATATATTGAATATATTTGAATGACATGGTTTTGTTTGTTTTCAGGAATATGAAAAACCTACAAATTATTATTTTTTTTAAATCACTGCTGTGTAATAGAAAGCATAATTCTACCGTCAAAAAACCCTGTGAGGTTAGTTCATCAAAGTCTCAAAGCTGGTATAAGCAAAGTGCACCAGATTCAGCAAAGAAAACAAATCTAATTGACAGCAATAGGAATTGTTTCTTGTAAATGTGTGATGCTGTCTTATTTCAACAGATTTGCTCCAATTTTGCAGCTAGGGAACGTTGAATTTGAATCATGTTTATATTGCATCCAGACAACTTAGCTGCATTGATGTATCATTAGCTTTCGGAAAAGTTCCTACCTCATTTTTTTGCAGACAGTGCGTATACGGAACTACTAAAACTTGTTGAGAAGCGGAGGGATCACGTTGAAATCCGCAATGCATTGAAATAAATCAAGTCTAAACTTTCCTTCAGCCCAGAAGACAAAAGGGGCAGTAAACTTATTTCGATTTACTTAGCATGCCACAAATATGATTTAAAAAAAATAACAATAAAATCTTCCCTGATGGTTAATAATATGCAGTTATAGGGCTTCTTTTTTTTATTCCAGGGGCAACGCGATGGAACGCCGTTCCTTTACCTTTCTTTCATAGACCACATGGTAAATGTTATAGCATTATTGTGAAAATCTTAAAAAAAAAAAAAAATGTTTAGATGTTTTATAAAACAATTAGAATGTAATAATTATTTTTCCCAAAAATAATAACAGATTTGAAACGATTTTGAAATGTGAATAAATGTGTAAATTATTGCGCATGTCCGAGAATCAGAAAAAAGGAAACGATATAAAATAATTCCCCTCCCCCCGTCCCGTCCCATCCTCACGTCAGAAGTCTCTTACTTTTTTCCTGGAAAAAAAAGCCCTATGTAATTATATTTTACGTATGTATTCACACTGTATGTATGTATACTGTATGTATATGCGTAATGCTGGATTTGTGTTTGAATGTAATTACTACATAAGCCATGCTTGCTTTGATGAGCTACAGTATATAGTAGGTGAATATAAGTGTGCCTGATCTTCTGTGATACATTAGACAAACTGGCTCGTACTGTAGAAGCTGTTGCCTTTTTAGGTCTAACTTAAAACCCTTTCTTTGCCAGATATAAAACAATTCGATGTTTGTTTAACCCCATTAACCCTAAATAAAACACAGTACTCCCTTTAAATCGCAATTAGGAATAAAAATGACAAAGTTAAATGAATATTAATGAATATTAATTAGGAGAATAAATGCTAGAAAGCTTAGACAATACTTAACTGTGAATTAATATTTCCTTTTGCTGATCATTATTCCTTCTGTAAGAGTTTACACTTGGTTAAAGCAACATACTGTAATGCTTATGTTTAACATCACAATATATATATATATATATAAATATATATATATATATATATATATATATATATATATATATATATATACACATACATACATACATACAAACAAGAGATGCCACAGTCACACCATATAATACCGGGTACCCCAAAGAAAAGGGAACTCCAGTACTTTTGCATGTGACATTTTATTCTGCTCAGCATATCTGGTGTCCGCTGGAGGTTCTTTAGAGTTCCTATTTTTTAAGCTATTTTTCTTTGTGTTAATAAACTTTTCCATTTTTTTGTAAGCCGTGTGCTCTTGTTGGGATTGCTGTCCTCTTGATTTGGTCATATATACAGTATTTATTTCAGTACTTAAAATTGAGTATTAGACATAACTGCCATGTACATTTTTATAGTACTAACAATGTAGATCGCGCTTTAAAAGATAAACAATAGTATACTGAAAATGGAGATACAATAAGTGCAACAAACATAAAGCTACACGTTGGGAAAGGGAACCACTGACCCGGAGGGCTTGCAATCTAATAACCTACTTTAAACAGAAATAGCGAACTGTTGTCCCCACAAGTTACAACCCTTGTGGTAAATGTAATTGCAGAAGAATAGCAGACCAAAAAGACACTAGTAGTTCATGTTATGAATGACAAATTCAGTTCTAACAGGGAGTTTGTGTGATGAGTGATATTCATTGAAATCTCTTAGCATAGAAATAAATCTTAGTATGTATCTTATGTTAATTATTGGAATAAACATGACATTTGTTAGCAAAGAATTCCAAAAACATATCATGCTAAAAATAAATGTACTATACTATACATCTTACTAGCTGTTACTTATTAAGTGTAGGCAAACTGGCATTTTTTTTTTAAGCAAGATCAATGGTTTAAAAATCATCAGGTTTTATGTTATCTGTTTAACCCATTCTATGCTGTAAAAGTTTGCAATTAGGTGCAACGCAGGCCTCTCCAGCAGTGTAGAGGTTAAACACAACTGATATGACAATACAACCTACTGTATATTATGATAAGCTCATATTATATTGTTGCTTATAACAATAGAATCATGCATACAGAAGTCACTTCAGCATTGTAAGTTTATTTGTGTGTACATGTAAAAGCACCTCCCTGCTACAGGTGTATGCAAGTGGTAATCACACAAAGGTAATAATATCCTGAGCTGTCGGAGTTACATAGATATCAAATAATCCTACCACCTTACTGTATAGTAACCCATCTCCTGCAGCGAATGCTACACATCCAAGGTATGTGAAACAAAACTAAGTACATATCAAAACTATATATTTTACTTTGTATGCACCAAAAGTACAGGACACGTACAGTGCAAGCTTTGCATTAATTATCCCCAAGTAATGTCCTCTGAAAAATATAAGGAATTTAAAACGACAAATGTCTTTATCAATTTCTCCCAAATAACAAACAATAATTTCAGAAACTTATTGATATTAAAATAATGTCACTGAATAAAATCTGATGTGCCGCAATATCATATGTTGAAACAGCATTGAGATAAAATAATCTGTCACTGAAGATGCAGGGCTGATTTGCATTGCCAGGGTATTGAAATACAAGACCTAAATGTGTATACTCTGCCTTTTTTCTTGATCCACTTATTTAACCCTCTAATGCGTTGCTCATTGCCTGCCCTTTGGCAGCGATAGGGTTAAAATTAACGCCATCACTTTTGGTCCATTTACATTTAAACTACCCTTGCAAATAATGGAATGTTCTTGGTGGTGTTTTGCCGCAAAACAAAACTAAACTGGAATTTTAAGTTACAGAGATTTACTGTTTGAAATATTACATTTTTATTTAAAAGGAGGAAATAATTATGTTAATGCTATAATATAGAATTGATTGATGTTTATTAACCCCCTCCTAATAGTGCAATACTGGAGTAACATTTTTGCATTGCCCTAACATAACCTAATGTTGGGTTATCTTCATAAAATAATACCTTGTTTCTTTGCATTCTATTGACATAAAGATTTTCTTTTTTCACTTTTGAAGAGTGCTACATCACAAATATATCAGGCTCATATATAAGAAGAGGCAGTCATGTTTAAATACACAAGCAACTATAGTTTTATTTCCAGAGACAGGAAACACTTTGAAGAAATTACCATTAAAAACAAGTACAGATATTTTCTATAACCATATCAATGGAAATCAGCCCAAAAGAAATCGGTCAGTAATCTTTTAGACCCCCCTCCCCCACTGTTTTCCCCCCTGATTCCACATATTTTTGTACCATAAACTCGATGTTCCTGAGTTTCCAGATGCGCAAAAAAATGACCATCAGTGAATTCACTGCAGACTATTTGCAGTTTGAGTATTCGTTTGTAATCAATAGGTGTTTAAACCAGAAAGTTCCAACACATTTTTGCATTGATTTTTACCACCCATGGATTAATGAAATACACTATGCGTCCATATTGGTGAATGTTATTTCTGCCTAAATAAATCTGACCCTCCTCAGTTTCTCCTGGATCTGTAATGTGGCAATAACAGTAAGCAAAAAAAAGATTTTACAACTACACAACAGTAGATTTTTATTAAGAAAGTTGAGTTCGTTAATAATTCAGCAATACATAGATGCTAATGTTTAGACAGTTAGAAAAAAGAGAAATCATAATTGCAGTTTGTGTTTTAACCCAACTGGTGTTATAACCTACAGCAAGAACAAAAAAAAGTTATCATATATGTAGCCCTGGTAAGATTATGGGCTATATTTCTATCCTCCTCCTGTGCAGTAATCCCTGTTAAGGGCAGGTTTGCCAGGAGTTATCATGGGTTTTCCCCACCTCAAGCACTTGTCCTGAGATAGTGAAGGGAGGTCACCTGACTCTGTGTCCAATCAAGAGGCACAGGGGCGGTGCCTACTGAATCTATTTATGGCAGTGCAACTTTCTATTTAGTGTGAGCTGAGTGTTGAGTCTAGTCTAGTTAGTGTGTGAGCAGAGTGAAGAAGGTTAGAGCCTGATGAGTAGGGCTGATAGATAGGTGGACCAATTACCTCTCATCCTGCTTAGGGGTGAGGGAAGAGCTAGCCCCACTCTGGGTGCCCCTGAGGCCTAGAGTGGAGGCAGGGACATCCTAAGGGAGTACAGCTGGCTGCTGGTTCCTATGTGATACCTGTCTGTATACAATTGTAGAAAGAGACAAATAAAGAGCTGCTGCTGATAGAAAGAGACTTGTGTGGAGACTGGAATCTCTCATCCCTGGGAGGGGATTCTGTGGTAGGGATTCCACCCCGTATCCCTGGGGCTTACTACAGATGGAGGCTCTGCACCATTAGAAGGAGACAGAAGGCATCCACCACAGAAGCCTGTCCTGTTGTCCCCCATGTCATCGCGGAAGACTCAGGCCCTCCTGTTGCCAGCAGGTATGCAACACACAGAGACATGTACCGAACAGACTTTGAGACACCCTAGGTTACACGATCTGAGATTGGGTGGGGGTACATGGGCTACATATAGAAAGGAGAGAATACCCATAAAACAACAACACCAAAACTAGAGACGGGCGAAATTTGGGGGCGGATTTGGATTTGCCTCGAATGGGCCTGTTCCTTTAGTCTGTGGATCAGTTTAAAAAGGGTAATTTGCCTTTTCTGGATTTTTTTTTCTATCACTGACAGTCCACATGGCGGATTAATAATCTGCGGTCAGATAGCAATCTGTCTAGTCTGCATAGACGACAGATTGCCATGACTGGGGGGCGAGGCCTCCCTTTCACTTGATTGGCTGCGGTAGCGTCCGTAGGTGGGGAAGGGGAGGGGCGTAGGGAACTATGTGTTCACTTGCTCCTGGCTGAACCTATTAATCGAGCATTCTGGCAGGGACTAGCAGTTACATTATCTTTATATAAATAAACAAAGCCCCGGCCTGTTATACCTCCAGATTGTGTCTGTCGTTTTGTATGTTTGTGTGGATAATGGTAGAAGGGGAAAGGGGGGATACTCGCGCCTCCCTGGTCATGGTTTTAATCCACACTCAGATTAAATCTGAGGGGAGAGAGTGCAGTTTTTTAACTATCTGAGTTCGGATTCTTAAAAAATCCAACCCAGATTGTATCCAGTGGCGGGTTCGGATTAATCTGCTCGGATTGTTTAATACCCAATCCACCGATGGATTATACCCCTCAGAGCGCATTTTGAAGGGAAAGCCTGGAAAATTCTGGGGAACGGATTTTGACAGTTTCACCCACCTCTAATATAAACAACTAACATATGACACAATAATGAGAAAACATGTATTTTTCACCACTGAAAATTAAGTGTGTTAATAAATTAGACTGTAAATTAGATGCTTGTTCTCCATTTGAGATGCTTTCAGTAAATAGTACATGTTGCATGTTGAAAATATAATTTGACTGCTTTGTGTTGTTACCTTGGAATACACATTTAGATTAAAGAGCCAATTTGTTGAATTTCAAGTCAAACTTCTGATATGCTTTGGATTAGTGTGCATACTGCTTCCAATAAATGACATACTGCTTCAAATAAATGTTAAAAGCTTGGTAGAATTGTCATTGGTTTGACTCTTCGATGTAACCTATATTTGAAGGGATGCTAACATTACTCTGTCCTTTTCTATATGTCTTCAGTACCACAATGGAACATGTTCACCTTAGCGTGTTTGCCCTATATTATGTGTTTCTTGCATCATGTTGTCTATTAATAAATTATGATTCTATGTATAAGAAATGAAAGCATTTTCTTCACATACTGTATTTAGATAACAGGCACATATAACATCTGAAGACCTTAAAATTGGTTTGATCGGGTGAGAACAGAAACAACATGATTAAGTGCAAGTATACTAAGGAAATTGGTACAAAAAGGTACATTTGATTAGCAAGTAAAGAGAGGATTGTATTGTCATTAATGTGTGAGAATTCAACTGGAAGCAGTGATGCAACTCTGGCGACCATGTGCACCATTGTCTACGTTAGACTTCATACAGTACCTTTAAGTTGAGAGAAAGGGGACCTCTTTGAAATATAAATAATTGTGTAGCCCTGCTCTATGCTACTGAAAAGCTTTCTTGAAAAGAAAACCGTTTTCAACAGAGAAAAAAAGTAGTTAAAATTAGAAAGGAAAACATTCCAGGGAGGTGAGGAGAGAAAAGTAGAGACAGATGGGTAGAAAGGAGATAGCCTTGATGGGATTTATGTGTAGTTCAATGATTTTAAATTGGCATTTGGCTTCCTTCTTGAACCTTGAGGATTTGTGCAGACTATTGTACTTCATTGTGCAGACCAACATCTATCAGACATTCATTTAGTCTCATTTCACTTATAAAAGTGTCTAAAATGTTGGTGTGTAGGCTATGCATTGAATCACAGATTTAAATGTGAGCAGTTTTCAATACTGTTATGTGAATATTTGTGCAATTTACTAAAAGTCACCAGCATATTCCCCATGGTTTGCCAAGTGTTTTTGAGAAATATTTGGAAACACTTGTATTAAGGTGCACATTTGTTCCCCAGCCAAAGCTCACCAAACTCAGAAACTTGTTGACAGCTTATCCATTTCTATTTACCAGTCTAAATTATTGCATATTTTTAATACATTCACCGAACAGTCACAAAAGAAGGGCAAATACCAATATATATTAAGTGAGTCCAGATTAGCAGAAGTGACTTCAGTCAGTCTGTGTGTGTGTGTGGTAATGCCGGTCTTAGGACATGTCCAAGTCAGGGAACAGTGTTACACACAGTGGTGCAGCTATCACTTTCCTAGATTTCCTTTGTCAGTAGCTATTCTTTGCATTTTCCTGAGAATCTCTGGCTTCACTAAAAATGTTTTTTTTTTTTTTTCATTTCTTGCCAGTCAATTCCAGATAAATGTACTGTACATCAGAAGCTATTAATAGACGTATTAATCAGACCATTGAAAACAAAAATGCAGTAAAAGAACAATCAGTGAAATGTTTGACCTTGATGGATAGAATGGAAAACTGTAAAAAGCTGTACCAATCTGTAAAAATATGCATCCTGGCGATATTTTTTTATGAATTTCAGTTTTGCTGATTTTAATACATAATGCAGAATTAGCAGCACAATTCAAATTCTGTGTCTTTTACAGAACATGGTCATTTTAATAGTTGTACTGTGTATTGGAGAGTTGGTAAAGAAAAGATGCATGAAGACATTAAATGTGAAGTAATTTGTGCAATACTAAATACAATCTTTTTTTCCCCATATGAATATATCGACATTGCAGCCTATTTCTAGATGCATCATACATGTAACATGCTTGTATACTACTGTTTCTAAACTAATGTTAACATGTTATTATTTATTTGTGAAGCAGAGTACTGACTCGTCATTTTGATAACGCGCGTTACCATTTGTTTCAATGTAGCCACATCAAATTTGATGCACTAAATATGAAAATATGGAAGCAGCTTTAACGTGATGTGTCACATCAACCGGAGCAGTAACAATGGCTACATCTGTATGTTGAGTTTAACAGCACAGTAAAAGTCATTTTTTGCAGTCATTAACTCCTTCAGGTCTTTTTGATCAAAAGTGATAATGAAAGTGATATATTTCCCGATCCTTCTTGCTTTAGCTTCAGGGATTTTGTATTCACAGATGAATATGATCGCCGTTGCTGGAATTTGGCCGTTTTTCCTAAGAAAGCATTTTGCAGTGACGAATGTTACCATATGATTCGGCACAGTATACACCATCTATTACTTTTATCCTGATATGTTTGGACTACCTGGCGGTCATGTACAAATATTTAATAAAAAAATCGGTTTTGGGGGCTTCGAGGCTAGTTGTTAAAATGTAGCCTCCAAGTAATAAATATACATCTATATGCTTGAAGTTGTATGTATCATTTAAAATACTTATTGTAATATGAGGGAAACATCTTCATTTTATGCTCATGTATAAAAGGTTACCGATCTTGGCGGCAGATCCACAAAGGTCCGATAGGCTATTTATTATAACGCTACCCACAATTATCGTAACGATACTCCTAATGCCCATTCATTAAAGAGATTAACATTACCTCGAGTTAACCAGTAAAATAGCATATCGATAACCTTTGGCAGACATTAGGCTTACTCATATGCACATTAGATACTAATGAGCCATTAGCGTAACATCGCAGATCCAAACACCTCTGTTAATGTTAGCGTAAGAGAAATAACAGAATGATAATTAGGTCACACCAAAAGTAGCCGTTAATATCGCCAGACAGTGATTCTCATACCGCTATTTCTGTGACTTGCCTATAATGACAAAGGCAGTTCTAAAGTGGTACCCTAATAATTTGTTTGCGTATAGGACTTAACCCTTACTATTGAAATAGTTTAAAGTGTCTTACAAAGATATATTACGAATAATTTAAAAGTCAGAAACACAAAGAGATGTATCTGATAAAGGGTCATTAAGTTCATGTTATAAACCGTAGAATATTTTTGAGTGATTAAAGTGAATGTAGGATATGTTTGTCAGACTTACCATGATATGGTATATATTGTTTAATTACTAAAGTATGTGTGTATAATAAGATTACAATTTTTTTTTTTAACAAGACGCAGAAATAGTGAAGTTAACATTTATTCGCATGCAGTTCAATCCCAGTGGGAGAAAATTAACAGGGGGGAAAAGGAAACATTGACATTTGGTGACAAAATGTCAAAAAACTAAACAAAACATTTCTCTTCTTCTTCTTGGCAGTGGAAGGGACAGGTTCACTAGGCCCCCTTCTACGTGGTCTACCACACCTAAATGGAGTAAAGAGGTGAACTAGGGGAAGTAGCTGGAGGAGGAATAATAGGAGTTGGCATCAGGAGAGAAACCACTAATGTAGCCAACTATTTGCTGGATGAAGCTGTGTGGTCGAACTAGAAGGTTCACACAAACTCTCAGTAGCTTGCTGTACTGCCCAGGTTAGGCTATTAACCACACCAGATAGTAGGGCCAAACTATTAGTCACGTTGGTGCTATGATGCCGCAGGAGGTGTGTTACCACTCTGTAATAGCGGCTCGAATTGCTGGACATGGTGACCAAATGCAGATTGATCTGCCGATAAGCAGACCGATGCATCCTAAGCAGCTAATGCTGATACAGAAGGGCCTCATCATAATGCTCTAATGAACAGTCAACTGCGAAGCAGGTCTCAGTGCTGGAGCAGCAGTTGATAGAGCTGGAGAAGCCCTTATTGGTGCTGGAGCAGCAGGTGAAGGGGCTGGAGCAGCAGGTATTGGTGCTGGAGCATCAGGTTATGGAGCTGAAGCAACAGGTGATGGAGCTGAAGCAGCCGGTCCCGGTTCTGGAGCAGCAGTTCTCAGTGCTGGAGCAGCGGATAAAGGAGCAGCAGGCCTCAGTGCTGGAGCAGCAGGTTCAGTGCTGGATCAACAGTTTATGGAGCTGGAGCAGTAGGCAACAGTGCTGGAGCAGCAGGTATTGTGCTGGAGCAGCAGGTATCGGTGATGGAGCAGCAGGTATCGATGATGGAGCAGCATGTCTTGGTGCTGGAGCAGCATGTCTTGGTGCTGGAGCAGTAGGCAACAGTGCTGGAGCAGCAGGTATTGTGCTGGAGCGAAAAGAATATATTGTGCGCAACTAATAAACCTCTAATAGTGAAATCAGTGATCAGATAAATATTAACATATGCCCTTCTAAATCAAACCAAATGGTAAAACCACATATAACCACAGTGTGAGAATAATACATTTTTACATAACCGTGTAGTGTGGTACATAAAGCGTCTGCTGCTTTAAAACAGGGGGTGGCTCGGCACCCCCTAAGGTGCCTGATTTTCAGGCGCCTGAATCAGGTGACTGATTTTTTGCCAATTGGCTGACAAATGGGATGTGTTTGAGAAGTATATATTGCCTCTGGGAAATGATAATTTTATTCCCTGATGAAGTAGTTTGTACTACAAAACGCGTAGGATTATACCTTGATCTATGTGTTTTATTGCTATCTTATGATTTTGTGAAAATTGGGCACTCTAGAGATGATTTTACACTCCTGTGTTGTGCTTTTTGAAATCGTTACTGTGACGTCACTCCGCAGCGCCCCACCACGGTGCGCTAGTGCTACAAACTGGAGTCACTGCAGCCAGCTAGTTTGCCTCCGTTTGTGGCAGTACTGCTCGGAGAACACTGTGAACCATCTGAACCCTCACTGCTCAATCCGGGGACCTCCGGAGCGTGACTGCAGGCTGCAGAACGTTCGGATTGCCTGGAGTCCAGCTGACCAGAGGAAAAATTTCCTTAGAGGCGGTGATCGAGTGTCGGGGTGTTCGTATGAAAGAAAACATCACAGCTGCTGCCCAAGACGCTTGCCAAAGGAAACAAGCTCCTGACTCCTGAACCAACAGCTGCCGAGTGGTAACTTGTGTGTTGTACACACTCATTGCTTATGTCCTAGCTTCTTGATGTACGCAGAATATTTTCCCCTATTTTAATACACACTTGCATTTTTCATACTTCACTATTTGCGTTGTGCGCTGTTTTTTTGTCTAAGTTTCTATTGTGCTGGAGCAGCAGGTATTGTGCTGGAGCAGCAGGTATCGGTGATGGAGCAGCAGGTATCGGTGATGGAGCAGCATGTCTTGGTGCTGGAGCAGCAGGTCTCAGTGCCGGAGCAAAACAATAATAGGAATCTAAACAAAATTAACAAATTAACGTATAGTGTTAAGGTAATAAACAGCAGTGATGCACTCCCCGTGCTGCTTCTAAGATATGGTCTCTAGAACCGTGTGAACAGAGTGAATATATACAAAAAAGCGCCAGTGAGTGAAGTGAAAATAATTAATATTGGTACATAAGAGTGCTCAAACACCAAATTCAGCACTGACGGCCATGGTAATATGCCCAATGCCCATGTGGGATAAGCATGGATGCACGGTGTAACTGCATGCTGGAACTCTCCTCACAAAGGAAACAAAAAGAACATAGCATAACATCGTTTATTAAAGATAAAAGAAAAGGGAGGGTAAGGTAATAAATTCACACCAGGTAAGCTAACGTAATTAGGTTCACCTCTGCATTGCCTAGCCCGTGGAGTTGACACCTGGCATACTGGAAAGCAGGCATAGTGCAACCTTCTACTAATATACACAGAGTCTACGTATCCCCCTCCCCAGCGTAACATTCCCACATGGCATGGCCGGTGAGACTGTGTGCCCTGGACTGTAAAATGAAATGGTTGCAATGACAGAAACCAGCAGGTCTTTGTTCCTATGCATCCACTGTAAGGTAGCATGGTCTGTAATGAGGTAATATTTTAAAGTGTTTGTTGCCCACTTTACTGCCAACCATTCCTTCTCTACAGTAGCGTATCTTTGTTCGCAGGGACACAACTTGTGACTTAAAAACAAGACTGGGTGTTCCTCATCTCCTGCAAACTGGGACAGGACTGCTCTGAGACCTACTTTGTAGGCATCAGTTTGCAGAAAAAATTACTTTGTAAAATCCGGAGTTACCAAGACTGGGTGACTAGAAAGCACTGTACGCAGGTCTAAAAATGCGGTCTCCGTGCTACTGCTCATTTTACCACATCGGGTGCCCTTCCTTTTACTAAGTCAGAGAGCGGTGCAGCACGAGTTGCAAAATGGGATATGAATTGCCTATAGTAATCCCTAATACCAAGAAATGTCCTAATCTGTTACTTTCTCAGGGGACGGGGCCAGATCTCAATTGCTTCTACTTTACTGAGCTGGGGTTTTACAGTCCCCTTATCTACAATATAGCTAAGAAACAGCTCAACCCCAATATAGCGCGATCCGCTATAACGCGGTTTGAGCGTGGACCCCGAATTTTTATAAACAAAATACATTTTGCACTGCACACAGCACACTGCACACAGCACACTGCACACACACACTGCACACACACACTGACACACACCACCAGCACACACTGCACCAGCACACACACAGCACACACGCACACACCGCCCCCTCTACCTCTGGTGTCATGGCTGCTGGGGGCATCGTGGGGATCGTGCAGGGCTGCTGGTGGGGATTAGTGCGGGGCTGCTGGGGGCAACTTGGGCTGATGGGGGGGACTGGTGCGGAGCTGCTGGGGGGGATCGGTGCGGGGCTGCTGGGGGCATCGTGGGGCTGATGGGGAGGATCGGTGCGGGGCTGTTGGGGGGATTGGTGTGGAGCTGTTGGGGGAAGTGCGGCTGCTGGGAGGGATCGGTGCGGGGCTGCTGGGGGAAGTGCGGCTGCTGGGGGATCACTGGGGCTGCTGATCGATCGCTGGCGCTGCTGGGGAAATTGTATTGGCTTCTGGGGGATCGTCACTCCACCTACTCCCCCGCCTCCTGATCGGGTGCGCGGCAGCCATTTAATTTTTTTTTATCACGACCCCGGTTATAGCATGGTCGGATCGGGTGGCCCCCGAGGACCGCGCTATAACAGGGTTGAGCTATATTTTGCTTGAACCAACCTGACTGCACATTTAATTGGGTTGGCTGTAAGAACAGCCTCCCAAAAGGTTCTCAACACTGCCTCAACCTTTTGAAGATGTGAGTCCCAATCTGGGCTATGAACTACTATGCTGTCTAAGTACAGTATGGTGAGGCATAGTTCGAGTGCGGCTGTAACAATTTATTCATCAACCTTTGTAAATTTGCAGGCGGACGATGAAGGCCAAAGGGTAAAACGGTATACTGGAAGAGGCCTTAGGTGTGGAGAAAGCCGTTTTTTTTCTTTTGCTGACTCAGTTAACGGGATTTGCCAATAACCCTTTGTGAGATCTAAAACGGGCCCTTGCAGCCTTTCAATTAACTTGTCTATCCGAGGCATGGGATAGGCGTCAAACTTAGAGACAGTTTCCTTGTTTGGTTATTACAAAACCGTATCGACCCGTTGGGCTTAGGTACCAAGACGATAGGGCTGCACCACTGACTATGTGACTCCTCAATTACCCCTAGGTCTAGCATCTTCTTTACCTCTGACTGAATAGCCCCTCTTCTGGCTTCTGGGATTATAAAGGGTCTTATCTTAACTGCTATTCCTGGATTGGTGACTATATCATGGGAAGCCACTCTAGTTTTCCCTGGCAAGCTGGAAACGAAACCCTTGTTTCTGTTTATCAATCTGACAACTTCCCTGTGTTGTTCGGGAGTGAGCTCTGTCGATATTCTAACTGCTGGGTTCTCCACATTTCCAGATGGGTTAACTACCACAGTAAGACATACCTCTCTATCCTTCCAGGACTTTAAAATATTTATATGGTAGATCTGTTCTACCCTCCTCCTATCTGGCTGACTATGGTTATAATTCACCGGGCCTACCTGTTCTATAACTATATAAGGTCCTTGCCAATGTGATAACCGCTTGCTTTCAACTGTGGGAACAAGTACCATTACTTGGTCCCCCGGTCGAAAAGTGTGCACTGTAGCATGTCTGTTATAAATGTTATGTTAGGCCCGCTGTGCCTCTTCTAAGTGTTGTCGAACTATTGGAGCAACATGGGCAATGCGTTCTTTCAAATCTTCAACAAATGTAATAAATTTTTTCCCTGGAACAGCCTTTTCCTACCACTCTTCTTTGAAGCTATCTAGAATTCCCCTTGGACGTCTCCCATATAGGAGTTCAAAAGGGGAACACCTGTTGAGGCCTGCGGTACTTCTCAATGGCAAACAAGAGATAAGTCAACAAGGTGTCCCAGTTCTCCCATCACTACTAACTACCTTCCTCAACATCATCTTATGAGTTTTATTAAATCTCTCTACCAGCCCGTCCATTTGCAGATGGTAAACGAGGTTCTTAGGGACTTTATTTTGAGCTCTTGGCACAATTTTCTCATAAGTTTGGACATAAACGGGGTGCCCTGATCTATCAAAATTTCCTTCGAAATTGCTAGTTGAGGAAAATACTTTGAACATTTACTTAGCTATGGCTTTGGAGGAAATATTACGTAAAGGAACTGCCTCCGGTTAGCGAGTGGCATAATCCAGAATTACTAGGATGTTCTGATGTCCTTTGGCATATTTCTCCAAGGGACCCACTATATCCATAGCAATAATGGACATAGGAATTAAAGGAGCCTTCAAACGTTGTCTGAGGGATGGCAACTGACACTCTGGACAGGAGGCACAAAACCTTTTCACTGCATTATATTTTCCTAGCCGGTAAAACCTTTTTAGCATTCTCTCCTGTGTTTTCTCCACTCCAAGATGGCCACTCATCAAGGGAGGTGGGCCAATTTTAGCACTTTCCTTACCAAAGAACTGGGCAATAACAATTTTTCTACTTCTTGGCCCTCCTCTTGGCACACATGGTACAACAAATTATTTTTAATACTTAAGATATGGATAGGAGTTCTTGGTTGTCCCTTCTACTGGGACCCAATTAACTTCTACAGCTTGGCTAAACCCATTTTGAAACTGGGGATTATTGTTAGCCTGTTCTCAACTAAAATTACTTGGGGGAATTTTTAGACTTTCAAAACCTTCCTTTTCTAGAGGTAGGCTGGTTAGATCTACGGGTAACTCGGTCTCCTGAGTGTCCACAAGCCCTGTCTCTGACGACATCCTCTGTTGCCCCTCAGTCAGGAATATTGCTAACGGGTTGGGGCGGACATCTTTATTTTTTCCTTCCCATTTACATTTTGATTTAGGGGTATTAGACACCTCAGAGACCAACTCAGGGTCTGTAAATGGAAAATATTATCATCAGCAAGAGCGTTTTTTCCCTGATGAAGATGATTGGGTTATGCTGCTCCAAAAGAAACCAGTTCTATTAAAGGAATAATTTCTATTGAAATTATTAGGGTTTCCATAGTCTTTGATAAATCAGGAAGGCTCTGATAAATACCCCCCATGTGGTTAAATCTGCTTTTTGAATACCCAGTATGCTTGCTAACATTACATACCCAAGCTAACGGCTGAATTGAAACCATTATGACTCATATCTACTAAGTGCAGTTATTCTATAACACACTTTCAGGTGCCAATAGACACCTTAATGCCCATTCATTTGAATAGGCCAAAGAGTTTTCCTCCAGCACCGGAAGGAGTCTTTTGGAATTGCATTGTTTAGTTAATGTGGCCTGGTTTCCTTACTTAAAGACCACATGTCAAAAAGTGTGCCTGTTCCTTAGTCCTATGTACTTGTACAGGTGTAGCTGCTTCTAGGATACACATACGTTCTCATAGAGAAAAGCAGTTTATTTTTTGTTTTGGTTAAATTCTTTATTTTTCACAAGCGTAAAGACACAGTTCACGCAAGTATGGTGGCAGTCATTATACATTACACACATCTATTATTGCTTACAATCCTTCTTATTTGTTGCCATTATTTTTATTATTTATTCACCTATCACCTGAGATCAGACTCCAAAAGACTATTCATGGTCCCAAGGCTCAACAAAGTATCCGGACGTTCCTCCTTCTCCTTCCGTGCACCCCAAAACTGGAACAACCTACCAGAGACTCTCATATCCACCACCAGCTTAAGTTCTTTCAAATCTAAGGCTGTCTCACACTTTAATCTGGTCTGTAACTGTTTCATACGCTCATAATATATATTTTCTTTAACTGTGCACGCAATGTCTTGTATATAATGTATACCTTGTTCATTTATGTAACTGTACTTGTAACCATGTATTATTTGTTTTACTCTGTGCCCAGGACATACTTGAAAACGAGAGGTAACTCTCAATGTATTACTTCCTGGTAAAATATTTTATAAATAAATAAAATAAATAAATTATTTTCCCTGTGTTATTTCGCTACTCATGTTTTTAATGTTTACTCATCTTCAAACATAGTATAAACTGTACATACAGAAAGCAAATTATGGGGTTATAAGTATAACGCAAGACAAAAACATGAACACATAAGGATATTAATTAACGTCATATTGGATAACTAATCATTTAATCAAACATATAATTGTGTGTTTATATATGTCATCTCTGAGTCTCTTACCCCTGTCTCCTGACATCTGCTGCGTGGGATTCTGTAGAGAGGGTGGAGTAGAAGAGCACACAAGAAGCCTCTAATAGTGTAAAACCTTTTTAATGGATCGTAGCAGATAAAATATAATATGCAATGCAATTACCAGAAGGATTCTTAAAAAAACAAAACATGTAAATTATGTCTGTGGGTTATCCTAGTGGGATGGACCAATGGCATCTGCCAGTCTCCTGATCTCTGCAGCGTCCTGCTCCATGTGGTCTGTTTTCTTGGATATATTGGCTACACCTGCGACCGTTACCTTGGTGACTTTGGAATGACATCTCATACGGAATCCCAAGGAGCAGACACAGAGCTTGATTCAGTAAGTAGCCAGATAGCTGCGTCTGTCTTTGCTTAATGCGTTTCGCAAGTGTAATCCTTGCTTCCTCAGGAGCGTACTTCCATCATAGTCAACCCTAGATTCCATACCTCCTTAAATGTATCAGTGGATTGTCTAATTATATGTGTGTTTATCTCCATTCCCACCACTTCCCAAACTCTATTTTACCAGTACTTTGTGGTTGGAGCACTAGTCTGCTTCGATTTAGCCGCTATGGAGAATCATGCTGAAATCAGCAGATGTAATGCCAATGACTTCCTCAGTAGGAATCCAATGATTCCATCCCTGTTAAGAAGTGTTATACTTGACTTATGGGTGATCATCGTTCCTATGAGCTTACTGTAGGTACTTTTGTCCAGAACACCTTAATCTCTGGGCAACTCCACCGTACATGGAGCATTGTTCCTCTTTCACCACATTCCCTCCAGCATAGGGCAGAAACTGTCGAGTAGCACATGTTTAGCCTTGTATGGTATCACCTGTATAATATTTTATATCTGTTTTCCACAATATTTGTTGCTATCGAGGCGGTTGCGGCATTGGTCCATATTTTATCCCATTCCTTTTTTGGAATCTCCATACTTCGTTCCTTCTCCCATGCAAGTGCAAATCCTGTTTTTTTCACTGTATCCCTGTTTGTTAGATAGCTATATACAGTATGATTGATATGTAACACATAACCCCCCTCCCCCCTCACCCCCCTCTGAGAGATGTCACTACTGGTTACTGCTGTTTGTGGTGCGTGCATACATGTGAGGGTCCGGGGAGCTGAGTTGTCCGCAATGGTGTGGGGAACAGGACAGCGTCCAGCTCCAGTGGGCTCCAGGATTTCCAGAGTCAGTCTCCCACTAGGGCAGATTCCATCCATACCCCTACTCAATAGACTGAGAGCTCAGGCAGGGGTATATGAAAAGGGATGCTTTAATGGCAGTCACTGCAGATGTTATACAGCAGATGCAGATAGGTCACAGAGGATCTTAGGCCTCTGGATAGTGCTGGGCTCTCTGGTAGTCTTGATGCCTCTGATCTCTCTGGCCCAGTCAGCCCAGGAGGGACTGGCCTAGATCACTCCCAGACAGAAAGAGCAGCACACACCTCCTCTCCCTAGGAGGGGTGGACGAGAACTCCACTATAATTTGGACTTCCTCTCTGAGACTCCAGAAGGGTTGGGCAAAAAGTCTGTACCACTATTGGCTGTACACAGACCCTTCTGGCACCACTTCTGTCACTCAGAGAGTCAGTATGAGGGGGAGGGTCAATGCCCTGGGATAACCTGTCACAGCCTGTAGTTACTAAGGGCTTACATGACCGGGGTAGAGAGGCAGCCTGGGACAGCCATGCTACAGATACATTGTGCCCTCTTGTGCCCAATTTTAAAATAAACCTTTTCAAATTGTGACATTTTCCTGAGGATTCATTTCTTATGTTTCTGTGTTTGCAAAATGAGCCATTTGTGTATCCTGCCATTCTGTAGCTTCAGGGAGATGATATATCTCTTTAAAATATTGAAATACCCTAATGTTTTCTACCAACATTAAGTCTGCAAAAGAGGTTATGCGTGTATCCCTTCACTTATTGAAGGCGTGCCTTTGGAGTCCTGGTATAAATTCTGAGTTGCTACAAATGGACATTAATGGGGATGGAAATGTTGTTGTTTGTTCTTTTGCAGATACTCTATCCGCAGATACTGTGTCCCATGCTGTGAGGGATGGGCCGATGATAGGATGTTCATATAAATTCTTTGGTCTGTGGGATTTATCTATCCAAGGGTATCTTCATGTTTGTACAGTATGCTTCCTCTACATTTACCTATAATTTGTTTCCTGAACCGTATTACAAGTTGACTAGTGTAGCTAGGTAATAGTTATTGAGATTAGGTCAACCCAAGCCTCCTGCTTTCCATGCCTGTTTAGTGTGTTAATCCTTATTCTGTTTTTTATATGTTCATATACATTTACTAATTTAATTTTGGAGAGCTATGATTAAACTCTTGGGTACTCGAGTGGGTACTGTCTGGAATATGTATAGTATTCTGAGTAGGATGTTCATCTTGATACAACTGATATGTCCTATCCAGGATTTAATCTGCAAATCACATGCTATTAAGTCCTTATTTACCATCTTTACTAGCATCTCTATAGTTAGCTCGAAATAGATCTTCCACTTTTGGTGTGATGTGTATCCCTAAGTATTTAATAGAGCTGATGGTCCATTCCAACGGAAACTCTTTCACATGTGTGAGGCTAAGGTCCCTTCGAGGCTTACATTTAATGACTGTTTTTTTTGTATTCATTTTGAAATATGAAACAATTCCAAATTTATAAAGTGTTTTCATAATGTTTGTCTGAGAATACTGGGTATGACAGAGGCTCAGGAAGGAAGATTGCCTTCCGCTAATGCTTGTACCATCATTGCAAATAGCAATGGTGATAGGGGGCATCCCTGCCTAGTACCACTTCCTAAGTGAACATATCTGATAGTTGCCTGTTAATTTTTAATTTGGCAATAGGGTTGCTATACAGTGCCCTGATAAATTGTGCAAATACGTGTCCGACGCTTATATGTTCTAATATCCTGAACATATATTCCCACTTTACCTGATGAAATGCTTTTTCGGCGTTTATGGAGAGCATTATTGTTAGTTTGTATATGATTGACAATGTTTATCACCCTTCGTTTATTATCTTTTGCCTCACGTTTGAGTACAAAACCCACCTGATCCCTTTCAATTAGGTTGTATAGGATTCTATTAAGCCTGTGTGCTAATATTTTTGCTAGAATCTTGATGTACACATTTATGAGCGAAATAGGCCTGTTGCTGGTCCACTTTGATTTATCTTTGCATGATTATGCAATGATCATGATATGTGCTTCAGACATTTGTTGTGAGTGTGAACATGATGTACTTACAGAATTGAACATCATGTGTAGAAGTGGGATTAATGAACTGGAAAAAGTTTTTAAATAAATGTGTGAGTCCGTCTGGACCTGGACTCTTCCCAGGGGAGCTTTTATATCACTTTTTATATTTATTATCTTCTAATGGAAGAGTCTAATGGCAGTCTAGTGTTCTCCTGGCTTTATTTATAACATGTTTTACCAGGAAGTAATACACTGAGAGTTACATCTAATTTTCAAGTATGTCCTGGGCACAGAGTTATGATGAAAAATACATGGTTACATTAAGTGAGCAGTGTTAAGTTTGATCCCTTTAAAACAAATTGGGTTATACATGCTGTTTCGTTACGCTGTCCCTTTGAATCTTGACTTGGGGGGGAAAAGGATATAATTTAGTGTAATATATTCTAAATTCCTCCCTGATCAGTTCAGGATCACACAGTATGAGGTGTTTCCATTGTGTAGTCTGAGGCAGCTAATATTAAATTATTTTTGTTTATTTCTCAATCGGTTCGCTAGTAGTTTGTCCATTTTATTGCTCTTTTTACATATCTTTTGTTTGAGCCATAATAAAGATTTTTCGACTCTATTGTTGGTTTTTATTAAATTTACCTCTGGCATTTATCAATTAATTTAGTATTGTTTTATCTGCTGTTTCTATATTTGTTGTCTCTAGCTTTTGAATTTTATGGATCAGCTCTAACAAATCCTTATCTTTTTTCAGTTGTAGTTGCTTGTTAGATTATTATTATTGTTTGTTCTTGTATAGTCCTAGTTTTATGTAGCGCTTTACAGAGACATTTTGCAGGCACAGGTCCCTGCCCCGTGGAGCTTACAATCTATGTTTTTGGTGACTGAGTCACAGGGAGATAAAGTGACTTGCCCAAGGTCACAAGGAGTCAACAACGGGAATTGAACCAGGTTCCCAAAATCAGTGTCTTTACTCACTGAGCCGCTCCTCCTGATGAATAGTCCCCTTATGGTGTCTGATGATCTATCATCTGTATCATTTTCATTGGATTTATTTATTATGGTTTGTTCTACGTGTGTTACAATGGCAGTGTCTTTCAATAGTGTTTCGTTCAGTCTCCAAGTTCAGCCTCCTGCTCCCAACATATGGTGGCCCATTTCCACTTCAAACATTACTGGATTTTTACAATACGTTAAAGTTGTTTTTTACTCAATTTGGCTTTCACACTAGATATGTCTAACACTGGGTTTAAGGCCCGGCTGAAGTCACCTCCTAGAAATAGGGCTCCTTCCCTGAGAGCGCCCAGTGGAAATCTATTTGCTCAGTATTGGGGGCATAGATGTTAGCAAATGTAATCCATCCCCCCACCCCCCATATGTGTGCCTTTAATAAATATATATCTACCATCCATATCTTGTTTCCTATTCATATTGTGTAGTTGGAGTCTCTTATTTAGCAGCATACCCACTCAGTCTTTCTTTGTTTTAGGTGAACTGAAAAAAGAGGTAGTATAAACATGGGCAATCATTTTAGATTCTTTATACTTTTCTTTTACAACCATTATATCTGTATTAAGCCTTTGAACTGTGTCAGTGCTACTTTCCTCTTGCTCAGGGAGTTCCCTTTACATTGTGTACCTCTTAATTGGCATTTATATAAACAATGATAAACGGGTTCTCATATCCCATGCTGTTGTGACTTATACAGGTTTGTCTATACAAATTGGGTCCACACGTTGACATGTCAACAAAGTACAAATACCTGTTTGGGACTTTATAAAAAAAACATTAAGTAAAATTAAGTTAAATGAACATAAAAGGGGGAAAATAACTGAAATGTTGGGAGCAGTTAATCTGCCCTCTTAACTGGCAGTTACAGTACGACCAGATGAGGGACAAAATCCAGGCACACGGTCTTCTCTTTAGGAAATTTATTCCGCAGCAGTGAAGCAAATCAACATTTCGACTGCCACGCAGTCTTTATCAAGGTGAGGGCTGACATATAATACAAAAGCACATATATATACCCCTATGTTTAGCTATCTAAAGTCCTTACAGGTGGAAACGGCGCGAAACGGGTCCGCATGTGACATCACGGCTGCGACGGAGGACCACGCATGCGCGCCATCAAGCTCACATACACGTCAACTTGGCGCATGAGCGCAGCGACCGCCTGACGGTCACGTGAAATGGCAAACCCGGAGCTGCCTCCCCCTTGTTGGCATGGCTACCAAGACGCCGGACTCAGCGCTAGTCACAACAACAAAGCGCTGCATATGGGGTTGGAGCCAGCCAACGGGTAGCAAGGACTCACACCTAGCTAAGCCCCTTGGTAATAAAAAAGTGGACAAAAGAACCTATTTACCAACACCATAACAGTGCCACATAAAGTTTCCATAAATAAGGGGTAATAACCAATGAGCATAAATAACTCACACATATAAGACTAAATGTGTATATACAGTAGGGAACAGTGAAAATAAGTGGACATAATATAATAAATAGAACCCATAAAATGCAACATATAACAATGACTCACAAACATATGAACACACATAAACAACAGAAGTGTCACAAAGATAAAGCTTATATCCAACTATCTATTATAGTAAATCTATCAGTATGCATATCAATGGTGAGAATCGAAGCTGATGGAGGTATACAGGTGCAGGTCCATCATAGTCGCTACACGATCAACGCCTGTCAAGAAAACATTTAAGTTTCAATTGTTCGTTGAGGCCATCTCCAATACTGGTCCGTAATTGAAATATCCAAAAAGCTTCCCTCCTTAAGAGCGCAGTATCTCTATCTAAGGCTCCCTTTAATGGTGGTTCAATCTCGATTCTGGTTTTAAGTTTTTGGCTGGTTTCATGAATCCTTCGTCACATTTGCTGTATTGAATAATATATATACCACATTCCTAGATGTGCAGTAGTATGGTCCTTTAACATTGAAAGTTCTATGTTTGTGGCTGGCTGCAGGATCTTGGCATGTATGTTTACAAAGTTTGCAGCATGTGATGTTGCATGGCCTTGTGCCATTCTCAGCGTTCTTGAGTTCGTTATGTTTTCTGTTGACCAACTTCTGTCTGAGGTTTGGCGGTTGCCGGAATACAAGGATGGGAGGTTTGGGGAAGATTTATTTTAACGTTTCATCCTATGTCAGCATAGGTTGCATTTTTTTTTCTCACTCCCTCTAAGACAGAGTTGTATGTAGCCACCAGTGGTATGCGTCTGGTTGTTTTTTTATTTTTGGATGGGAGCAAGTGTTCTTGTGAGATTCTTGTCTTGGCAATAGTCTTTGGATTGTATCCCTTCTGTCTTGAATGATTCAGTCAGGGTTTTGAGATGTCTGTTTATGTCTTTAGTGTCTAATATCCTGGCTGTGTATGATGGCTCATTTTGTATAAGTGGGATGGAAGCTGGAGCTTTGGAGGTAGGTACATCTGTCTGTGAGTTTCTTGTATACAGATGTATATAGTTTGCCATTCTTCCGTTTTACTGCTGTATCCAGAAAGTACCCTAGGTTTGCCAAATATTCTATTTTGAGCTTAATTGATGGGTGAACTTAATTCAAGATTTCGTGAAATTGTTTCAGATGTTCTTCACCTTCTGTCCATATTATAAACAGATCATCAATATATCTGTAATATTTGTGGACGCATATGTATAGAAATCTCTGTTCAAGATTTGCATTAAAAGATTGGCATATTGTGGTGCCATCCTAGTGCCCATTGCTATCCCCATTAGTTGTAGATGAATGCCTTGTGCAAGCTGAAGTACAGTAGTTTTGTGTGAGTATGTATTTTATCAGTTTGGTAACTACTTCAGCATTGTATTTCTGATCCAGGGGAGATGTTGGAAGGAATTGCAATCATGCCTCAGTGCCATCCTTGTGGGATGTTACTGTACAGGGATTCTACATCCATGGTAACTAGTAGTGTGTTAGATGGTCATTGTTTGACGTTAAGTTTATTGAGAAAATCTGTAGTATCTTGTATGAAGCTGTTGATGTTTGTGTTGTGTGGGTCTTTAGATGGAAATATGAGTCTACTGGGCTACCGAATGCAAACTATACTGCAGGTTGCTAATACTGATGAAGATAACTGACAGGCTTTACATTGTGATGAAGAGGACCCTAATAAATAACATTTGAGTGTGCAAGAGCACCTGCCACCTGCCATCAGAATCAATTAGGCCTCTGGCTACTTTTACCCACTACACAATTGACCGCTCCAGTGTGAGAACTTGTGGCTGAGGAACGGAGTATGATAATCCAGAACACCAGTTCTCTCAACTCCTAGCTTTTTTTGTGCAAACAGGGTACTAGTGAAGGCCATCAGGTTCCAGCACCACCTGTTGTAGAACCTTAGGGAGAACCATACGTTTCCTCCATCTTTGCAAACAGGAATATATTGTAAGCAGCATTTTGAAGCACATATAAATACTGAGAAAATAAATTGAAAACGTTCAAGGCAAAATGGTGGAAAGGTTGGCATATAAACCTGTGCGAACACTTTCACAAATATCTTAATTTCCTGATTTTTATTTTTAAATGTTTGTCAACCAAACTGTGAAACATTCAAACATCTCTACTGGTCTTCAGTCTTCAGTAGAGACTGGAAATTGAATCAGTTTTGTGTGCACAAATGAGAAGATCCAGGGTGCTCCCAACTCTGGTCATGGAGTGACTAACCATTGACGGAATCAGAGAACGCATCAACCCTTTGGCAGAGAAATCAGTTAAGATTTTAAATTGTTACTGCTATTGAAAATCACTGTGTGATTTATGTGCTAATATGTACATTTATTTGGGTATATTAATTCTACCAACGTCCAACAAAAACAGATGAGAAATGGATATAGAGAATAACTATATTTATATCTTTATAAAAATTGATTTGTTTTTCAAATGCTGTGCACTATACATACTTTGCCTACTTAATACCAAAGCGTTCACTCATGATATTGCTTTTTCCTTCAATGGAATGGTCCAGAGTATGTCACTAATGGGATTTTAAGCCACTTAGAAATGTGAGCAGCTAGCTTCTCCATTCTCATTTCATGTGAGATACATTTGCACCCGGTTATCCATTGTCAATGCATAATTACCCAGCCCATTTCAATCACCCTTTTCTAAGCAGAGGATTGCGAGTAAAAAGAGATAGTTCATTGTGGTTTTTTTTATATTCTTAAATGGAGGAGCCACCCCATATGAATATTGAATTAGGATATCTTGGGAGCCAAAGGGCTACTTCTGAGTGGTGTGTCCAAGATTAGTTTGAAATTGAATGGGTTTTAGACTGGCCACACTGAATGGTACTACTCTGCACTCTTTAAGCAGATTGTAGGTGGATTTATTAGGCTGAATAGTTCTCCACTTGTACTGAATAGAAGAATATCCCTTTGACCCAGATGAAACAGATGCAAATACCACCATTAGATATATATATATATATATATATATATATATATATATATATATATAAAGAAGAAGCATTATTCACTTTGCCTTATTCTGCTGGAAGAGGTTTCATTCTTAAATACCAAGTTTAAAATAATAGAGTGTTGACCTGACAAATGATACATTTGAACATGAAGGCAATAATGCACACGGCATAAATACAGTGTTTTGAAATGAGTTTTAAAAGTATTTAATTTGAGAAGAAAGGCAGCTATAAAATATATATATATATTCCCTGGTCTCTCCATCAGTGTTAGCGGAGGACTATTTGTAGAGATGGCATTTATCAGTGTCGCAGGAAGTATTAAACACATGATAGACAGTTATTAGTTCTCCTCAAGCACAAATACTCTTACCTTACCTTCATAAGCCATGGGAAAAATCACTTGGTATTTTCCTTTGGCAACTGTTCATAATTTGATGGAAAATTGATTAATCACACATTTAAGCCAATGCAAGATCTACTGCACTGTAATAAATTATGGCCATTAATCAATAACTACAAAGTAATTCCAGGAGTCTGGAAACATGCTGGTTTCTAATAGAAAACTTGCGCTCAGGCCTTTGTGCCAGTGACCACTTCATCTGAGGTATTTTGCACCTGCCTCAATCCAATTAGATGACATAATTAATGAACCTCGATGCACTTGATAATTTGTTATATAAAAGGAAAGAATGTTTTGGCACATCCATTACATTGTAATCCACGACACTTTGCAAAGAAAGAAGGAAAAGTTAAGTGAAATAGAAGCTACCCAGAAAAAAAAGCCTGGGTTCTTCACAGTGTATTTGTAACAAATGTCCATCTTAAAATATGTACTATCTTCATTTCAAGTTAGTGAAGGGAAGTGTTTGTCGTTGTGAGGAAGGAATTAGTGTTTAGGAAGTATTGTTTCCCGAGAAATGTTTTCCTATTAAAGTATCACACTCTTACATATTGTAGTCATTCTGCGCCTGCTTTATTCTGCTAACAAACAGGCACTCAAAAGATGTTTGCAAGGTAAAGCCAGGGAAGCAAAAAGATAATAAGTCTGTGACTAATTCTGTCACTATGAGATTCCATGAGCAGATTTTGTTTAGAGACTGAAAAACAATTAGCTAAGGATTACAGGACTAAGGGATCTTTCCTGGCTGTACCTGAAAAATACTTTGCCCATTTAATGCCTTCTAAGCTGTCATTGTGCTTGAACTTCAGTCCTGGTGATTAATGAAAAGCTGCAGGGCGCAGCTAGAAGCTAAAGTCTCAATTATGAAAAAGCAGTAACTAGTTTAATGTGCTCATGCTTTTATATTTAAACTGACAGCTGTGAAAAATGACAAATATTTCCAATCATGCCTTAATAATTTATCATTCATTTATTGGCATGTCCAAAATACTTTTACTCATACTGTTCTTTTTCTTGTTAGGCTTGTGCCATTTTAACGTGGGGTGATAAAATCTGCAGCAGAGTAACAGGCAATTTTTAGGCTTTGGGGGCAAGTGCAACCTACTGACCCATGTACTGAGGGACCTGAAGAAAAACAGAAAGATCTATACAGTAATTATTCAGTTAACTCTCTGGTAACTTTAATTTCTAGGATATTCTGCTAATGTACTGTGTTTTTCTTCAAATTACATAATACTATTACATGACATCTACCACATTGTTCAATAGTGTTAGCAGTATAACATCAAAGTTAGACCCTAACACTAGTTTCACTGAGAGGCCACAATAATGTTCACCTGAGGCAGGGAGGAATAACTGTCTGGATGCCAGTCACCTGCTAAAAGTCCCTGGTTCCCCCAACCACACCCTGAGGGCAACCTGCTGCCCTCACATTCTCTTGGAAAAAATATCTCAGATATTCTGTGGCCCTTACTTTTTTTGCTCGTGGTTTCTTGATTCAAATGCCCCAGGAATGGAATGTCCCCAGGTTTTGAAACAATCTCCCTACCAACAGCAGGAAAGAGCCCACCTTTCAAGTTGACAAGAAATCCCTTAAGACCCACCTCTTCTGTAAAGCATTTAGGCACTGGCCTCAACTGCTCGCCGTATTCCCACTGCACAACTCTTGGGTAGGCGTGCGTTGAAACAAACATGAATTGATTGGCAATGCTCATATATAGATTCTTACCTTCATTGTTTCATTGTCTTTTTCTTTAAAACATTTGTGTATTCATGTATACATTTTTTTTTAATGGAAAAGAGTAACAACAAACAACAAAAAAGAGGGAAGGAGTGAGGGGCAGCTTAATTGAATAGCCATGTGGTCAGAGGTACAGTAGTCCCCATCAGATCACCCCATCTAAAATCCTTGGGAACTGGTGAAGGAATAGGGGCAGTGGGCACCTGGTCCTGAGGCACCAGCCTGAGTGCGGGTTCTTTCTTGGTTACTTCCTTTCATTGGCAATGATATAAAGAGAAAAATATATATTGAGAAAAATATTCTAAATATACGGCCTGTCATTCATTCCGCCTAAAGTGCTAGTTGCTGCTATAGAAAAATGTACTGCAATTATACTAAGTTTGTATGTTCTGTTTGAACAAATGCCCTAATTAAAAAAAAAGGTTGCTAGAGACAAAGAATACCTTTAGAATTAGTCATGTACTCATTACAGCTTAACTAGAAAAAGTGTCGCTGTTTGAGGTCTAAAGGAAAAGCGGTTTCTAAATTTTTGCCTGAGCCCACTCAAATAATTACTTTTAGACAACTAAAAGCATTTCCGACCATCTACGCCGAGTAGCCTGTAGCAAGGCCACTGGTATATGAAGTGGAAACCCTGGTTAAAGTAATGGTACCAACTATGGTGATCTTAGCAAAGACTTAGTGAAAACAGGGTAGAACCATGCAGGAAATCACAACGTGTAACATTTTTTTCCAACCTTTTCACAAATGATAAAATTGTATCTCTTTACTTTATCCCCATTGCATTTAGTTATAAATATAGTTTACTAGCTGAGAGACCCGGCGTTGCCCAGGATGTAAATGCGTAATAGGTAGTATTATTTATAAATCGTGGAACAATAGGTGAGTATTTATTGTTATGGTTGGATAATAATGTTGAAAAGAAAGATGGAAGAAAATGTAATACGATGTTGTTTAAAAATGGTTTATTGTAAACACACCACAGTACAATGTATATTTTGGTGACATAACAGATGTAAAAATGTGAGGCGTGTGTCCTGCTAGGGTGTGAGGCGGCAGGTGGCGCGTGGGTTGTGAGTGCTGTCTGCGAGTGGGGGTCCTGCTAGGGTGTGAGGCGGCGGGTGGCGCGTGGGTTGTGAGTGCTGTCTGTGAGTGGGGGTCCTGCTAGGGTGTGAGGTGGTGGGTCAGTGATGTCGGTGCGTAGGGGCGGGAGGCAGCAGGTGTGTGTGGCGGCAGGTATGTGTCGAGTGTGGCGGGTGTCTGTTGAGTGAATGCAGCGGCTGTGAGGCGGCGGGTGAAAGGCAGAGGCGGGCGGAGTAAGGGTGGGTGAAAGGCAGAGGCGGGTGGGCGCGAAAGAAGAGGCGGGAAGGCAGGGGTGGGTAGGTGGGAAGGCGGGCAGGAAGGCGAAGGGTGGTGGGAAGGGGTGGAGGAGGGGGGGAGGAAGGGGTGGGAGGGGGGAGGGGGTGGGAGGGGGAAGGGGGTGGGAGGGGGGAGAGGGGGGATGGGATGGGGGAATGGGAGTGGGGTGGGGTGGGGTGGGAGGGGGGAAGGGGAGTGGGGTGGGAGGGGGGAAGGGGGGTGGGAGGGGGGAGGGAAAGGAGGGGGGAGGGAAAGGGGAGCGGAGGGAAAGGGGAGGGAAAGGGGAGCGGAGGGGGGAGGAAAGGGGAGCGGAGGGGGGGAGGAAAGGGGAGCGGAGGGGGGGAGGAAAGGGGAGCGGAGGGGGGGAGGAAAGGGGAGCGGAGGGGGGAGGAAAGGGGAGCGGAGGGGGGGAGGAAAGGGGAGCGGAGGGGGGGAGGAAAGGGGAGCGGAGGGGGGGAGGAAAGGGGAGCGGAGGGGGGGGAGGAAAGGGAAGCGGAGGTGGGGGGAAAGGGGAGCGGAGGGGGGGGAAGGGTAGCGGAGGGGGGGGAAAGGGGAGCGGAGGGGGGGGGGAAAGGGGAGCGGAGGGCGGGGGAAAAAGGGGAGCGGAGGGGGGGGGGAAAGGGGAGCGGAGGGGGAGGAAAGGGGAGCGGAGGGGGGGGAAAGGGGAGCGGAGGGGGGGGGGAAAGGGGAGCGGAGGGCGGGGGAAAAAGGGGAGCGGAGGGGGGGGGGAAAGGGGAGCGGAGGGCGGTGGAAAAGGGGAGCGGAGGGCGGGGGGAAAAGGGGAGCGGAGGGCGGGGGAAAAGGGGAGCGGAGGGCGGGGGGAAAAGGGGAGCGGAGGGCGGGGGGAAAAGGGGAGCGGAGGGCGGGGGAAAAGGGGAGCGGAGGGCGGGGGGAAAAGGGGAGCGGAGGGCGGGGGGGAAAAGGGGAGCGGAGGGCGGGGGGAAAAGGGGAGCGGAGGGCGGGGGGAAAAGGGGAGCGGAGGGCGGGGGGAAGAAAGGGGAGCGGAGGGCGGGGGGAAGAAAGGGGAGCGGAGGGCGGGGGGAAGAAAGGGGAGTGGGAGGGGAGTAAGGGGAGTGGGGGGGGAGAAAGGGGAGTGGGGGGGGAGAAAGGGGAGTGGGGGGGGAGAAAGGGGAGTGGGTGGGGGAGAAAGGGGAGTGGGGGGGGAGAAAGGGGAGTGGGGGGGGGAGAAAGGGGAGTGGGGGGGAGAAAGGGGAGTGGGGGGGGGAAAGGGGAGTGGGGGGGGAAAGGGGAGTGGGGGGGAGAAAGGGGAGTGGGGGGGAGAAAGGGGAGTGGGGGGGGAGAAAGGGGAGGGGGGGAGAAAGGGGAGGGGGGGAAAAGGGGAGTGGGGGAGGGGGGGAAAAGGGGAGTGGGGGAGGGGGGGGAAAGGGGAGTGGGGGAGGGGGGGAAAGGGGAGTGGGGGAGGGGGGGAAAGGGGAGTGGGGGGGGAAAGGGGAGGGGGGGGAAAAGGGGAGTGGGGGAGGGGGGGAAAGGGGAGTGGGGGAGGGGGGGGAAAGGGGAGTGGGGGGGGGGGGAAAGGGGAGGGGGGGGAAAAGGGGAGTGGGGGAGGGGGGGAAAGGGGAGTGGGGGAGGGGGGGAAAGGGGAGTGGGGGAGGGGGGGGAAAGGGGAGGGGGGGAGGGGGGGAAAGGGGAGTGGGGGAGGGGGGGGAAAGGGGAGTGGGGGAGGGGGGAAAGGGGAGGGGGGGAAAGGGGAGTGGGGGAGGGGGGGAAAGGGGAGTGGGGGGGAAAGGGGAGTGGGGGGGGAAAGGGGAGTGGGGGAGGGGGGAAAGAAAGGGGAGGGGGGAGGGGGGGGAAAGAAAGGGGAGGGGGGGAGGGGGGGAAAGGGGAGTGGGGAAAGGGGAGGGGGGGAGGGGGGGGGAAAGGGGAGTGGGGAAAGGGGAGTGGGGGAGGGGGGGAAGGGGGATGGGGGAGGGAGGGGGAAGGGGGGTGGGGGAGGGGAGGGGGTGGAGAGCAGTGGTCATATGTATTGTCATAATTTATGTATGTGCATGTCCCCCCCCCCCTCCGGGCATCCGCCCCCCCGCTGGTTCGGCGGGTGGTCGTTCCCCATGACTCGCCCCCCCCCCCCCCCCCGTTCCCCGTGACTCGCGTTCCCCCCCCCGTTCCCCGTGACTCGCGGCTCGCCCCCCCCGTTCCCCGTGACTCGCCCCCCCCTGTTCCCCGTGACTCGCCCCCCCTCCCCGTTCCTCGTGACTCGCGCTCCCCCCCCCCCCCGCGCGCCCGCTTTCCCCCGATGTGCCGCCCGGCTGAGTGAGGCGTATTCAGGCGGCGGCAGGGAGCGCCCTGTGTGGGGCCTGTGTGGGCCTGAGGCGTGAGGCTCCGCGCCTGAAATAGGAGAGTTACTGGCAGTGCTGTGCCTTACCTGAGGGGGAGGTAGCGCCGGGTAGGTAAGGGAGCGGCTGGGGTAGGAGGGCCGCGCTTCCCCTCCGTCTGGAGCCGGTGCAGGGCGGCGCACGTGATGGGGGGGGGGTGGTGTGTGTGTGTGTCCTGTCTGTCTATCTGTGTCCTGTCTGTGTATCTCAGTGTGTGTGTGTGTGTGTGTATCTGTGTGTGTCTCAGTGTGTGTGTATCTTTGTGTGTGTCTCAGTGTCCTGCCTGTGTGTATCTCCGTGTGTGTGTGTGTGTGTCCTGTCTGTCTATCTGTGTCCTGTCTGTGTATCTCAGTGTGTGTGTGTGTGTGTGTGTGTGTGTGTGTGTGTGTGTGTGTGTGTGTGTGTGTGTGTGTGTGTGTGTGTATCTGTGTGTGTGTATCTTTGTGTGTGTCTCAGTGTCCTGCCTGTGTGTGTCTCAGTGTCCTGCCTGTGTGTGTCTCCGTCCGTGTGTGTGTGTCCAGTCTGTATATGTGTGTCCTGTCTGTGTATCTCAGTGTGTGTGTGTGTGTGTGTGTGTGTGTGTGTGTATCTGTGTGTCTCAGTGTGTGTGTATCTTTGTGTGTGTCTCAGTGTCCTGCCTGTGTGTATCTCTGTGTGAGTGTATGTGTGTGTCCGGCCAATGAGAGGTGTGCGGGGGCGGGCCAAGGGAGCCAATGAGATTGCCGCTAGGGACACAGGGAGGGAAACAGGGAGCCACATACAGACCCGGACACATAGGACACTTTCAGAAATATATAGTAGATTAAACACAGAGAGTTTGGGAGTTTTACCGTTTTCCACTTAGAGATGATGTTATTCAGACAGTTATTATGAGGGATGCTGTACCAAGCTTCCAAATGGGGTTGATGAGGAGACCTGGGTGCTACTTATAAAGTTATGTGCAATAAGGAAAGTACGCCTAGAGCATGGGTGGCCAACTCTAGTTCTCGAGAGCCACCATCAGACCAGTTTTTCAGGATATCCCTGCTTCAGCACAGGTGGCTCAATTCATGGCTCAGTCCCTCCTGGCCTAAAGGTATAAAAAGTTCTGCTCCAAATATTAGAATCTTGCTAAGCAAGATACACAGTGCACAGGACAAGGGAAACAACAATGCATCATTTTATACATCACATTATGATCTATAAGCATAACACTTTACATGTGTGGTTCAATATAATTAATGGGAGGAGTTATTCCCCACTAATTATAATATTAATTTTAGGAGTTTTTCATTTGTTTTCCAGTTCCTGAGCCTTCATCATCAATACAACTCTTGTATCCCTTTATTCTTGAAAATGTACACCCCTCTGGCAGGCACAGGGGCTGTGCCAGTTTCATACACTGAAAACACTTTGAAACACAAACTGACTCAGATTCCTTGCCCACCTAAGGCTTCGGCCCCGGTCTCCAGCTGCACGCGCGCCTGGCAGCACGGCGGTGCATGCAACGACTACAGCCGCGATTGGCAGTCTGTAGGGAGCTCTAGGAGAGCGCAGGAGGGGGCGGGGCCATGATGGGCGGCGCGGCCATGACAGCGCATGTCTGCCCTGCCATTGGCTGTACGTCGACAACGTGACCATGTCGCGAGGGAAGACAAAATTCTTGTCTTCTCTGCAAGCGTACGCGTCACAGCGCTCTGCGCACCCACACACAGTTACTGGGGCCTGCCCAAAGAGAGCTGTGCTGTGGTGTGTGGCGCACACGCCATAGCACGCGACTCCGTTACTACGGGGACTCAGTATAAGAAGTAACAGTGTATGCTCCTCCAGATTCATACACACAGCCCTCCATTTACACAAGTGTAGTCTAGCCAGCAGCACTGATATGATATGACCAGAATAATCAGCTATTTCTGCATATACAGTATATTTTATAATACATTTATAGCTAGGGTTGCCAGGTGTCCAGTATTGAACCAGACTGTCCTGTATTTGGACACTCTGTCCAGTAAAAAATTAGAGGTAATAGTGGACATGTATGTGTTCAGTATTACCTCTCTGGACATACACTACTGTAGTGATCTGACCGGCTTAGGAGGCTGGGGATTTCCCAGAGCAGAGACAGAGAGCAGGGCTGTTGCTAGGTGGCTGGGCAGCTTCCTCCATCATGATTGGCTGCTTCTAGGTAATGCAGCCAATCAGGAGGAGGTGTCAGGAGCCCTGGGGTTAGGGCCAAGGAGAGGCGGATACAGCATGGAGTGAAGGTGTGTGTGTGTGTGGAGCACGTTGTATCTGTCACCATTGTGTCCAGTATTTTTGGGGAAGCCACCTGGCAACCCTAGTTCCTGCCCACTACCACACATCACTGATTGGGCACAACTGCAGATGTCTCCAAATAAAAAAATGTATTAATAAAAGTTAATATTGACCAGTCTATAGCTAGAAATAGGATTTGAGGTGTGGTCGTCCGAGTCATCCATAACCATAATAAACATTACAATGAGTTGATTAGCAAAAAAGAACACAATACAACTTATTACACACACAAATCCTTACAATCATTTTTTTTTCTGTCGGCATTTACTCTATTGAAATCTTAACATGTTACTAACCATAGCTCTTCATCATCATCATACTGTAACTTTATTTTAGCACATGAACAGTCTGAATTTATTGGAAAGCATGATTTAAAAAAGTAATTTCTTCTTTTGTTCCTGATTCATTCCATAGTTTATTATTTTGCTGCATAAACAAATAAACCTTTAAAGGATAAAACTAGATTGCATATTTACTCATCCGCTAATCTCTGAACTATTTGAGATGAAAATTAATTTGGCCTCTTGGCAGACAAGTAGGAAATTCTAATTACTTGCTCCCACTAAATTAAGCCTATGCATCATTTTTTATATTGTTAAGAAAGACTATCTTCTCATTTTATTCATACATCTAATGGGAATGGAAACTAATTGATAGCAGCTAACACTGCTATGCCATCAGACATCCAATGCCTCTATGGTTTTCATTGTGTCCTTTTTGCCAGTATATTATATAATGTAGAACACAGCTAAATCTTTTTTTTTAATAAAAGAAAAAATACAATTCTTTTGAACATGTTTATGTTTGAAATTTAAGTAACCATTTTTTTTATTGTTGTAAAAGTTATAATATTATTGTACTGTCAAGATTGCAAATTAAAACTTAAAATTTGAAGTCTGTATTTAAATTTGAAACAAAATCTTACATTCCCCAAACTGTCCAAATATCTGTCCTTATTGTTAGAAATGGATGATACTGCCCTGACATTTATGTTGTGTTTTTTCATTGAATGGCAAATGTTAGGTTAAATCATTCAACACATCCACTACATTGTACTGTATACTTTGTTTAAGTTTCACTAGAGTTGTGAGAAACTACTAATAGCTTTTCAAGTAGCCTCAGTGGGTTTATTAATGAGCAATGTAATTTTCTCTTTGTACGTCTTTCTCTTTATAATTAACTGAATCAACATCCGGTCTGAGTCACATGCCAAAGTAGTTACAGTAGTTGAACCGCATAATTACTGTGGAACACTTTTAATACAGTATCTGTGATGGTTAATTAATAAATTCCTAATTAATACATTTATTTCACTGTTACTGTTAAATCTTTTTTTGCGAGGTTTGAAACAAAAAAATTGCAAATATTCGCTAGATAAGAATTGTCAAACTGCTCCTGTTTCTTATTTGGCGGGGAGTATTTCACACGTCTCTGCTTAATTTACAAGCAGTAATCTATAAACTAGTACACACAACTGTTATGTTATATGGGTCCAGAGCAGGAGTGTTTTGAATGTTTTATTATAAAAGCCAAAATAACTTCTCCAGGATATTGGCTTCAATCCCACAATCCAACACAGTTCCTGGTTTATTGGGGTAGATGGGGTGGGTGATGGGGGTAGTTTCCCCCACGGTGGGTGGTAGTAACCGCCAAGGTAATGAAGGGGTTAACACCTCCCGTTATTCTCCCGGTAGGCATAAACACCCACCATGGACCAAATACCACCTTCACCCATCCCCGCTACCCTCAATAAACCGGGCACTGGTGTTTAACCCCTTCATTCTTTCGTTAATGAAGCTGCCTGTAAATGTATTTCTATTACATAGGATGGAAGCCGGGGGTCTCCGGAGCTGGTATTAATGTGTATCTGCTCTGGAGACTCCCGGCTTCAATCCGATGCAATAACAATACATTTTTTTTCTAAGTCCTACTCGCAAATCCCATCTCGAGATGAGATCTGTAATAAGCTCACTAGGTGAGCGCCTCGATGATCTCTGCGGAGCAGGGACTCCTTTTCCGAAATGTTACTTTTATGTCTGAATCACTTCTTCCCTTTATGTGTTATTTGTATTATTTGTTATTTATATGATTGTCCTGTGTATTACTGCTGTGAAGCGCTATGTACATTAATGGAGCTATATAAATAAAGACATATATACATACATACATCTGAGGTACTAGAATAGGGTGAATTTCTCAAAACGCGAGCTGGAGCTGTTTTTCAGCTTCTGCTAGGTGTGTTTGAAAAGGAGCGATACCGCTCGGGGAGATGCACTTCCCGAACGAGTTTGGCACGTCATTGGAGCTTTCTGAATAGCAAACTTGTCATATTGTTCGGGAACTGCTCCAAATCCTCGATGAGTTAGTTATCGAAGTTTATATAATAGACACCATTGTATCAAATAATGTGTAATATATTGCTCAACACGATGTTAGTTCAACACAACATGTTACATACTGTTCCGCATCAGCATAAAGAATGTGATGCATATTATTGAACATAATGCATCAAGCAAAGCACTAGTCATGGTCTGGAACCTAGAACGTATACAGAATCATAGATGCATGGAGATATCACAGAAATATTCTGATCTGGTATTTGATTGTGGGAATAATGAAACACAGCCAGATAGCGCAAGCATGTCACACCTGCAAAGGGCCAAGTTATTCAAAACGAAACCGCAATAATAAAAAAAAGAATTTGAAGGGAAATGTGCCACAAACATATGAAAGCCCATATTAAAGCAGCAGTCCAAGCTGATGTTTTTTTTTTAAATTGTATTTTTGTTTCCCTTTTAATATGTGCATCAATACAATCCACACAATGATAATAATTAGCTGTTGCAGATCGATCCGTTCTCCTGTGATCGATCGGCGAAGATTCGACTCGGGGGTTCACTAAATTACTGCAGAGGAGTATTCTGCAGCCAGTGAAACGCGTATGCATATGACAAAGTTCTGTGTGCATGATCATGTTACTTGCCAGTCACTAGATACGATTGAGCTTGTGCACTGCTAGAGAGAGGGCAGGGCTCAAAAAGGGGTGTGCCAGAACCTGTTTCAGAAGAGGAACGGAATGTGACTTTGTAAATGGTTGCTATAGAAACAAAAAAGGCTTGTTCTATTATAATACATTAAAATGTCATTCAGAGTTGTTGCTTTTTTTTAAAAAACATGCTACAAGTATTTTGTCATAGTATAGAATTTATTTATTAAAAAAAAAAAAAACACGTAGGGTATTGCTTGGCCTGCAGTTTTAATATAACTGATATGGTGAGGCCATCGTTAAATTCAAAACAAAACTATTAAGATAAAGGCACGGAGTCTAAAGTAAAAGGAGAATACATTCTATAATATACTAAATATATTAACATTTAGGCTCAGGGGCTTATATGTGTGTATATGCACAGTCAGTATAAACAAACTCACACTGATGAGACCCTAAAGGTCGAAAAAGCTGTCTGTGAGTAGGTTTATTGACTATGCACTTCTTTAACCCAAGCTGTGCTGAAAAGCTGTGTAATGCTGCAGGCGTAAGCTTATAGGGTTCCATATTATAATGGACCTGAAGCAAAAGATGGCACTGTGAGTGCTCATTTGCATGTCATTACCCAAACTCCCTGGCTGCAGTGGAAGCATTGTATGCTAAGAGATAATGGGGAAAAGCAGGGTTGCAGACATGGGAGAAAAACATGGGGAAAATTGGAAACCTACTCACCAGAAGTGACCAGGACATAAGCATTTGTATAATGGTCATGTCAGCAGGTAAACCGTGGAGGTCTTTTGGCATCGTAGGGACACCGTAGCTGTGAAATCCAAGCGGTGACGTCAGAGGAGGAGTTAATCGACCGGACTCTGGTAGCAAGCAGCAAGCAGACTCCTGAGCAAAGAAGGGGATCCTCCTTCGTTGACTGGCGTAATTCACCCCACGGCAAGCGGTTTACCTGCTGACAAGACCATTATACAAATGCTTATGTCCTAGTCACTTCTGGTGAGTAGGTTTCCAATTTTACCAAAGCGGAGCAAGTTTTAAGAATTTTTGTTCTAGTGCAGAGGCACAGAAAGATTTTATTGATATCATTGTGTTTTATAATGTGTTTTTATAAAATGTAATAAATTGCTCTCTTTATTCTATATCCTTGTTGTCCCTGGGTAATGCAATATTGCAGTGTGTCTGCATGTTTTGTCTTTTTTCTTGAGGTAATCCATCCAGAAAAGAACTTTGCCTACAATCTCATCCTTACCCTTGCCTCAGCGCCACAGGAGGTGTTTTTCTCCCACGTTACCAAATCTGGATAGGAGATACCAGATCCACTTCTTTGGGCAGCTCTAGGACTACTTTTTGGACTATATATCACAGGTTTTTAAATTATCATTGTTTGCATGAGCGCTATTGTTCACCTATATTTCCACTAGGGTTGCAGACATGTCTGAGATGTGAATGCGCTCACAAGTGATATATATATACACACACACACACACACACACACACACACACACACACACACACACACACACACACACACACACACACACACACACACACACACACACACACACACACACACACACACACACACACACACACACTCACACATACTTCAAAATGTAATAAACAGCTCAATACCACAATCAGTCATTGTAAAATGTCCATATTATAACATGTGGCTGTGCTGAGTGATCGCCACATGTATATTTTATATGTTTGTTTACTCGGAATGTGTGATTTCAATAGACGCAAAGTGGAAAATCCTATAGAATGTGACACCATCAAATGTTTTCCCCTATACTTATTGCCTTGTCAAATCACACAATTTGACATGTACAATACCACAGCTATTGCAATACGAACCTATGTCTTAATTTTACTCATACATTTAACAGCAAAAGTTATTAATTGATTGGAGTTAAACCGATATTGTATGCAGTTAGACATACAGCATTCATTGTTTTGTCCTTACTTTGCCCATATAATACACAAGCACGTGTTCAGCATCAATCCAAAAGGACGGTTTGCAAAGTTCATATTTGCATTTGTAAGCTTTAATATTAATAGGAGTATAGCCGTAAAGTGAGTAAATTGTGAAAGTGGCTGAAACAATAGTTTATAAAAGAAGATTAGTGGGCTTAATATGCACTGGAGAGCAAAAGGAAAATCTTATTACTGTATGGAGAAATTACCTCATAAAGAAGCTAATACAGCTGGCTAGGGAGTAATTTTTAATAAGGTTTTTATGATGCACAAGTGTACGCAAGTTAATGAACTTACTGTATCTTTCTAGTTATGCTCAGATTATAACAATGATTTTCGCTTCCAATTCTTATGCATTGGAAAGTAAAATACATTTAATCACTTATAATAAAAATGAAATCATTAGTTTAATAAATCAAGAGAAATCATATATGCATGCATGTTTTAATGTTATGGTAATGATTAAAAAAAAAAAATCAGGTAATTTTGTTTTGTTTGGCGTTTTGGAGATGCGTCCTAACAAATGTGTTTTTGGAATTACCAGATTACTGAGACAGAATAAATGTGTGTTGCCTGTGCTGGCTCTTTCCGTGAAATGCTGTTTAATTGGGAGCATAACATAAAAGGAATGGGAATGCTGGATGTGGTACTGTAGGTCTGTTGCTCTGATGATTATAATATTGTTCATTCTTTATATAAGGCTATACTTGCATTGCTTTGGGTCCATACAAAGTATCAGTCTGCCTATGTCAGCAATTCTGTACGTGCTGCTGCTGGGTACTTTTCTGTTTTTTTTTTGTTATTTGTGGATGTAGCACTATACACTTTACGGTACTGAAAGTCTAAGATCACATCAGGTTTTATATGCTGCATTTTTATTGTGAAGGTGTAAAAGAAACAAAATGAGCATGAGTCAATTTAGAACGTAGTGACTAGTGACTAGGGCTAGTATGCATTTGCTTATTTGTAAATATATTACGGACATTGGAACGGTGAGTGAGGGAGCAGCTCAGTGTGGAACGACACTGCCTCTGAATGCCTGTTTAGTTCAAATCCCGGTGTCAGCACCTGGTGACCTTGGGCAAGTCGCTTTATCTCCCTGTGCCCCAGGCACTAAAAAATAGATTGTAAGCTCTACGGGTCAGGGACTCCTGCCTTCAAAAAATAATATATACAACGCTGTGTACATATCCAGTGCTATACAAGAAAAAAATGATTACTATTAACTCCATCTATACGAACCATCGCTTGTACTGTATGTACTGTTCCTTCCTGTACACATCCAAGGCGTAATGAAGGCGGCACTACAATTTTAAACATGAAATGACATAAAGGTGTTATCCCCTGATTTCATTCAATATGTATAGGTTTAAATTGTAGCGGGGTGAATTCGTTATACATTACACAGTACCTTTTAGGGGACCAAGATTAGAATTCTTCAGAGAGGAAACTGTGGCGTATAGCGTTTTGGAAACCTTTTTCAAGTGTACAATTGACAAGTAAATCCTGATGTAAATCACCCTAATGAGTTTACAAAAGTCTGATACCACTCAGTAGAAAATACCAGGGGGAGAGCCAGGACAAGTGTCCTGGGCTCGGTGGCTGCGGGGGTCCAGTCGGCGCTGGGCCTTCGGCATCCAGCTGCCGGGCTTCTGGTTGCTGTTGGGAACCGGCCCTGGCTCTCATCAGCTGCTTCGGGCTTCCTGTCGGGCCTGATACTCTCTCGCACCTGGCCCCTTCCTCCCGCTAGTGCGCGTCTGAAGATGGTCCGGAAGCCGTTGCTCCCAGCTTCCGACGAGCACCTGCGGGAGAGAGGCTGGCCTGGCAGGAGGCCCGCCGCATCTGATGAGAGCCGAGAGTATTGTAAATATAATCTTATGCATAGGTATCTAAATAATTGCTATGTCCAACCTTTATTTTGAAGTTATCTATGGTATCTGCTGTCACCGTCTCCATGGGTAATGAATTCCACTTTTTTTTTCCAACTTAATTTTTTTTAAATTGTTTTATCAAAAAGAGATATAAAAAAGTAAAACATTAGAGACTGGGTGTAGGGGGGTTGTGGATGGCTACATAAAAGAAACATGGGTAGGTGGGGGGGGGGCTGAACAGCACAGCAGTGAAACAACATTTCGTGATATTTTACATAGCTTTATCCTAGTTTGCGGAGGTAGTCTGGGACGGTTTCTAGATCTATTATGGGACCCATTTCAGCAGGACCTTGAGAATCGCAGAAAGTCAGGTTAGGTGACATTATGGGGTGATACAAAGAAATCTCTTGGTCGGTCCCTAGCAGAACCAAATGACTGACCCTCAGGGACTACAGACACAGGGAGCCCAGGTCCACATGTGGACTACCTGAATATACAATTCAGGGCTGCCAGACTTTTTGAAGATATAGCATGTGTCGTTCAGGAAACTAGTTCATTTTTCCATCTTACTCATGAACCGTACCTTGTTTCTAATGACCTGATTTGGCAGTAGCTTGTTTCCACAAGTTCGTTATGGAGCACCTTGCAGCTGTAATAATATGGGACATTCATTTATTTTTGGCCCTAGTGTGGTCCTGAAGTGGCGTATTCAACAGAAATAACCATGGGTCTAGGGGAATGTCTGAACCCATAATCTTCCGGATCCAGCTTCCCACCCATATACAGAGGTCTTGTACCCGAGGGTAGGACCACCACATATGTAGGAGAGAGGCCACTTCGCGACAACCTTTGGGACACATAGGGGAGTAGTCTGGAATGTACTTAGCAATGTTTTTGGGGGTGTTGTACCAGCGAGTCATAACTTTGTACACATTCTGTCAGAGAGTTGAGCAAATTGAGCTTTTAGCTACTGACTCAAAGATCTCATTCCAGTCATTGCCCTCCAGTTCCTTCCCCAGGTCATCTCCCATTTCCTCATAAACCCAAGCTTTCCCTGAGATTCTCCAGCTGGCAGAGAGAATTGGCCGTACATCTCTGATATCAGCCTCTGGCAGGAGTCCGCCCTCTGACAGAGTTTATCGAATAGCGCGGCCCCTCTTGGTTGGGACGTGAGTGTAACCGTCAGACAGCGCTCCAGTCACAAAGGATTCCCAGGATCAACTTATCAGTTAATAGTTTGTTTTATTAATCTGCCACCTTTAATTTAATTTTTTTTTCTTCTGTGGGAAGAGGAGCGCTGGTAGTGTCCAGTGGTATATAAAATATAAAATAGACAGTGATAGTGCAGATAGTATAAACTAGTGATAAATCAGTCTGTAAGATCTGATAAGGTTGCACTGACAAAACTTCTGATGTTAGAGACATGTCAGAGACTCTTCTCTATCTGATTGGAGCCCTTTGGAAGATGAATATCACAGGAAACACCTCAGTGTGTATCATTGGTTGAGATTGAAAAATAATGGGAGAGAAATGCCACAATAGTGTATACTGTTTTTCCAAATATATTAAACAAGTACAAAATAAGAGTAATCTCACTCACATTTTCAATTAACAAACATGTGCTGGAGAGAACCGCCGAAGGGATGGGAGACTTTGCCAGCTTAGGCTTCCATGCGTTTCACTCGTGTCTCGTCCTCTACTTCCGCATACGTCACTACCGGACGTCGTCACAGGTAAGGGCGGAAGAGGTAAGGGCGGAAGAGGTAAGGGCGGAAGAGCGTCTTGTCTTGGAATTCAGCTCTGGTTGCCCATCTCACAAAACTCTGGTCCTCTCAGAACAGCTGACTCAACACGTTTCACTCTTGCTTCTTCAGGAGTCACCTTTAATTTAAGCCTGGGAGGAGATTTTCCATAGATATTTTTGGGCTAAAAATCATCTTTAATCTATGGAGCTGAACTGACATGCGTCTGCTCAGTTCAGTCTTAACCACGCCCCCCATGAATTCCACATTTTAACTGCCCTTACTATAAAGAACCCTTTCCTTTGTTGCTTGTGAAATCTCCTTTCCTCCAACCTTCAGGGATGACCCTGCGTCCTTTGTACTGCGCTTGGGGTGAATAGTTCTTTTGAAAGCTCCTTGTATTGTCCCAGCATGTATTTGAATTTGAGGAGTTGTTGTTTTCGCAGGGGATTTCGCATTAAGAAACAAAAAAAATGAATTGTCCAATTATAAATATCAGCAGGGCCGCTGACAGATTTCCCGGGGCCCAGGACTATAGCTTTGACCGGGCCCCCTCCCCTGTTAGTGGTCCTGCAAGAACCCCTCACCCCCACACACACCCCTTCACACCTCCTTGCTCTCCCCGTCCTCTCTTCCCCTCCCTCCCTATGTGTTTTTCTCCCCCATATCATCCTCACTCCCTCTCCTACACACCTTCTAACACTCTCACCCCCCTTCCGCTATTACTCAAATACCCCTCCCCATTTCTCGCTAGTAATGAAGAATTTAATTATGAAACAAAAACATGGGATCCTTTTAAAATACTGGCACATGTACAGTCAATATTTCAATGAAATATTTGTAATGTTATCTACTCAGGAATTTGTTCAGCAGAATCATAATCCTCCCTATTGTATGGCAATATGTAATGTTAAACTGTAATGATGATTGTTGTGCTTGTTAAAGAGATGTGCAGTAAAAGGATGAATCTGTTGCAGATCACTCATAGTGAGACTGTACCAAATGCAAAATGCTCTCAAGTGAATATCTGATAGAGGCACAGCACAATAAAAAGAAAGATTTACAGTATGGTAGGGCTGTTCATTTCAGAGTTTCACTGTATTATCCCTCTATTCATGTGGATAACAGGCTTACTTATGGTGTTATAAATCATAGGCTTTTAATGCATCCACCACAACAACTCCAAAACGTGGGTAAAATGAAGGTAACCAGCTTCAGTACATGTGGGTATAACACCGACTAATCAATATACAGCCAAATGATGCAATTGTCGATTGTATTTAAGAATTAAAAGGTGCTCCTTAAATTAAGGACCTTTTTTTCAATAAGCTGTGAAGTCTCTTCTCAAAATCAGCTCGAAGCTCCATCCAAAATAAAAGTAATCATCTTATTAAAAGAATGGAGTTCAAACAAATGCTAGAATCCAGGCCCTTTCTTCCTATTCTAGCAATGTTCTACCCAAGACACTAGGGGGCCTATGCAGAGAGCATTATTTCAAAACTCGCCATTTTTTGGAGAAATTCGCGCAGGAAACAGCAGAAAATGGCGAGTTACGAAAAACGCGCCAATTTTTTTTTTATATTTCTAAAACTCGCCTCGCGGCTGGCGAGAACCTCCATCTCGCCAGTTTTAAAAATATCCTAATGCAGAGAGGCGCGAACGGCATCTAGCGGCTGTTCGCGGCAATAAAATGGCGCGATTGTCTCCTTTTTGCCTCGCCAATAAAAGTTGGCAAGAAGCTGCCGCTCGCGGCCATAGCAAAGGAAAAAAAATGGCGCAAATTTTTTTTAACACATTTCTGCAGCGCGCATCTCGCCAATTTAAACTCGCCACACGCATTCATGTTAAACATAGCAGAATTCGCACATTTCTGCATATGGAGAATAAAACTCTCCATAAAAGCTACTTTTTATTAAACTCGCCAATTTTAAAATTCGCTGCTCTCTGCATAGGCCCCTAGGTCGTAGGACATATTTATAGTTTTTAAATATCCTGAACCCCTATAGTTATACCTAATAGTGTCCAGTAAGGGAGATATAACATAAAGTACTCTTAAAACCCAGCCTCTGCCAAACACCTTGTTGTTGATGGTCCTGGAGTTTCTTTGTTGCCAATAGTTTCATGAACAAATGAGACAACATTTAGCAACATGCAATGCACATAGATTGTGCTATAGCCTCTAAAATATCCCATAGCTATTTCATTTTCTAGACATTATTTTACACAAATGTTATGATTTATACATCTTTATACACTGTGTGTGGTCTTCATTTTTTTCCATTTGATTTTAGTCAATATATCCCTGCAAGACACATACATGAATGTCTATAACAATGTATTCATTTTTGCAGTGCTTGCACAGCTCCGTACAGTTGCAGTACAGGGATATCTTATTCTCTCTGGTTTCAGAGGTCCGCGATCAATAGAATGTTAGCACAGGGACTCAAACCCATTCCATGTTGTGTGGAGCAAGATATTTTTTCACATGGTCGCTGGAGGAAGATTCATAATCATAACACCCTTACTAAAGATCATGAAACCAAAGACTTCTATATTGAGAAAAACTATGTACAGAGGAATTAAGGTAATAAAAAAAAAAACACACAAAATGTTATGTATGCTTACAAAAACTTAATAACATGGAATATGAGACATGGAATTTATTGTTTATTGGAATAATCAATTCAAGTTTTGGGTTATGTTTCCTTATCAATGCCATAAGAAAAAAACTACTAGCCATCATCAGTAATCATTCAATATCACAACAATATTACTTTGTCGTTCAATTCTACATTTCATACAAGCATGATCTTATATTGTACCAGGTTTTTTAATGACATTTGCTAATGATCACAATGAAAATGCCTGTTCTGTATGTAACCCCACTTCTGGGATTACTATGGGCAGAGAAGGAGTTGCAAAGTGCTGTACCCATTTCCCATATTTGTTGCTCAAATCTTTGCCACAGCCACCTTCCAGAAGCTTTCCATCCTGTCAGTTAGTATAGGACACAAAGTATTAACTCCACCCACCTTCTAGAAGGTGCCTAGACTGTCACCAGTTATAGAATCAATTTGCAGAATTATGACCATTCCCCCTATAGGGCATGGTGACCAGTGATGTCACTAGTAGTTATAAATAGGAGGGATTAGGACGCCACCCTCAGATCCAGGAGGAGAGCCAAAGTAGGGGGTCCCACCTGTAAAGATATAAGTATACAGTTATGTAATAAGGTAGTTTAAGGTAATAGCCCCTATGTTGTTTTGACAGATATGACTCCTACATTTCTAGGGAACCTAACAGTACAGGTTCCCAGAGGGGAGAAAAGACACAAAGACAAGGCGCACAACGCTCATAGTGAAATATAGTAAAATGATAAATTTACTAAAAGTTTAAAGTTTCTGCGTACATCAATGTTGAATAAAACAGGCAATTGGTTAGTGGAGTTACCACACAGTAGAAACAGCTGGAGTGTCAGCTCTTCAACGAAGGCGATTCAAGCAACAGTAACGAAGCCAACATCAGCAGGGACAGGAACCTCCACGGAGTCCTCGATCACACTCTGCTCATCTCAGGGTAACCAGATGATGCGGCTTGTAACCATTGGTATTTATAATGTCTGATTAGTGTTACATTTTTCTTAACACGTTTATTATTTAATACACGTTAAGTTCATTCACATGAACCTTTCTCTAGTTCACATCACATTTTTTTTCTGTCCTGTTTATAACTACAAAACTCTTGGGCGCCCAGCTTTTCCATCGACCCAGCAGCCCACTGACAGCTCCAGAGACAAGGTCAATTGTTGCGGATGCCTTCTTCACCACTACACCGATGCAACCTCTCTTGGGAGCCGGGCTAGGAGGGTTACATGTAGATGACAGAGGAAAAATGGTAATGTATACTGTGGATGTTTTAATGTTCATGTAAATTATCATTCTAAAATTTGCTGTGGTCTTACCACCACTTTATTCTTATGTGTCCTGTTTGAATTATTGGTTAACAATTTAACATGGGTAAGTTAAAGGTTGTCTATCATACAGTTCCCATGTCTCCAGTGTTCTCCTCTACAGCCAACCTCAAAAATTATCATCGTCCAGATCAAGGTTACATTAGGGGACCGGGTTTTCCCTCACAAATAACAGTCTTTCCATGAAGGGTTTTAAAAGATGTATATACATTTCTTGTGGATTTGGAGTGTACACCACCAATGACTGACTCAATTGGTCTTTATGTAATCTTGATCAAAAACGGCAATGTGATTGTGACAATGAAACAATAGAGCACAACTCATACTGTATGTTCTCAAGCTCTCTGTGACCGCTTCCTTGAGCAGTGAGCTGCACAGTACTCTCAGGAGGTTATTAACCAAATGGCCTTGAGCAAAGCAAGGTTTATTAAGGTGAATGGCTAGATAATCACTAATACAATCAATGTTTGCTGAATAATCTCCAGTATGCCCTTGTGAAATAAACTACCAATAACCAATTCATCTGATTCTAGAAGTGCTTTGTTATTAGCTCTCAACTCACATTCATTACTAAAATATGTGAAACACATTGGACTAGATTAAGTATGCATCAATATAGCTACTAGTGATGGTCGGACTAGTCCAGATCCGTTTCCCAGAATTTCAGGGATTTTTTGCGTGAAATACTTCCCACCTGTGACAATCCGTCTGCGGATTGAGCATTCAAAAATCCATGCGGATCAATGCAAATTCGCCATTGGTTCCAACACAGACGAATTTGTAAGATTCCACACATGGATTGACGGATGAATCCACAGATATATATATATATCCCCCCGCCTCAGCGGATTAATCGATGTCCGGATTTTTAACAATCCGGCCACAGGTTTTAGGTTACTCTGTATAATAAAAAAAGGCTTTGCCTTTATGAGACTATATTTTGCCCACTGGAATCAGTGTGAATCAGCGCTGGCCATTCAATGTCGGAGGGGTTGGGAGACCCCAGTTTTCTACCATAGGGTTATGTAACAGTGGCCTTAGGTAAGCGCAAACCGGCATCTGCCCGGGGCCCCACCGTGTATGGGCGCCCTACATTTTGCAGATGTTTTTTTGGGTTCAGAAGTTAATATGAGTTTAAACTACCACCTAAGAAATGATTTTATAACTATTTAACTTTTACAGTGCAGTGCTGCTATAATGTTACATGTATTATGTAAATTGTTATATTCTTCACTCCAGTTGTGATAAATATTAATGACACTAAATGTATTACAGTATGATACTTTCATTGTCGCTTCACCGATAGGGTAAAGTGACATTTAAATCAGAAGTGCCTGACTTGCTAAGTTGCTTATAGGCCAAAAAATTAAAACTTCTAAGGGGCCCCCAATGACTCTTTTGCCTTGGAACCTAAGAACCCTAAGGCCAACCCTGGGCCACCATTATATTATAGGATTTCTTACAAAACCCTATGGCAAAACTGTATTTAACCCCTTTGATACCTGAAGCTGCAAAGGGAATCTTTCAGGCACCAAAGAGGTTAACACACAACATAAAAACCTTACAAATAAAAGACATAACGCACAAAATCCATATGTGCAGATATTAAGTCTTTACTAGCCTAAGTGCCCAGTTAGTCATGGGTCAAGCATGGCTATCTAGGTCAATTAGCTTCAATGGGGTTAATATATAAACAGGTTCTATATTGTTAATATGTATTTTCATCACCTATTCTAAGTGGCTAGTCTTATACCTCTTGATAAAGGTCCCCATTAGGACAGAAAACGTCGATCTATTTCATAAATCTGCTCTTCATTTTCACAAGACCGTTGCAGTGCCATGCATCATTCATCCTACAGATATTCCTCTAGTACTGCAGAGCAACGTGTGCCCACAGAAGATTTTCATGATCGGAGTGCTCCTATTTCTCTCCATATGCAATGTATGTGGTGACCATTATATATACAGTAGGCAAGTTACACCTAATTCCAGTCTGGTGATAGGTGATAAAAAGGGGCAATATTTTTGGGCGGTAGCACGATTTCGCCAGGTATCAGAGTATAGTAAATAGCATGTGAATAAATAATTTGACATTAACTGCTAACTTGCACACTCATACACTGCATTAACAATGATCACTTCTTTATCACTGGGCGATATGTCTCTGGTGAGTAGGTTGATAAATAAAATTGGCATTAAACACCGATAAAGCAAATTTTTATTTATCTGCCCTTATGGACCAAGGTGATTGGGCCGTTTTCATTATTCTGCGATGCTGCTAATTCAAGTCAACGGCGGTTTTCCTGCCATCGTGCGGCAAGCTGCAATGTCGCAGCTTAATGAAAAAGGGCCATTGTTTTGTAAAACA